>NC_134790.1:267500-275000 GCF_046742065.1 Oratosquilla oratoria
GAAGGGAAGGGAAGGGTAATGCAGGGGAGGGGAGGTCAGGAATGAAGGTAAGGGAAGAGAGACGGGTGGGGGGGAAGGAAGGGGAAGGAAGGGGAGGAGAGGGAAGAGAGAGAGAGAGGAGAGAAGAGGGAGGAGGGGGAGAGGAAGGGAGGAGGGGGAGAGGAAGGGAGGAGGGGGAGAGGAAGGGAGGAGAGGAGGAAAAAACGACAACGAGGAGGCAGTGGGAGGGAAGGTGGGTGACCTGGAGTGGAGTGGAGTGGAAGTGAGGGAATTGGAAGAAAGGAGGAGAAGGAAGAGGATGGGTACGGAAGCGTAGGGTAGGGTAGGGTAGGGTAGGGTAGATAGGGTAGAATAGGGTAGGTATGGTAGGGTAGGATAGGGTAGGGTAGGGTAGGCAGGGTAGGTAGGGTGGGTAGGGTAGGTTAGTGTAGGTAGGGTAGGGTAGGTAGGTAGGGTAGGGTAGGTAGGGTAGGTAAGTAGGGTAGGGTAGGGTAGGGTAGGGTAGGGTAGAATAGGGTAGGATAAAGTAGGGTATGGTAAGGTAGGGTAGGGTAGGGTAGGGTAGGGTAGGGTAGGGTAGGGTAGGGTTGAGTAGGGTAGGGTAGGGTAGGGTAAGGTAGGGCAAGAGAGATTGTAAGGGAGTGGATACGTAGAATAGGGTAGAACAGGGGAGGGATAGGGTATAGAGGTTAGGGGAAGTGGAAAGGAAGGGGAAATAGAAAGGAGGAGGTGGTGGTGGAGGAGAAGAGGAGGAGGAGAGTTGTGAAGTCGGAAAGAGTACATACAGTAGATTGCCTTAAAGAGGAGGGGGTGGGGGTTAAGAATGAGTGTTTGGGGAATGGGGAATGGTGTATGGGATATCGGGTATGGGGAATGATGTATGGGGAATGGGGTATAGGGGGATAGGGGAATAGGGGAATAGGGGTATGGGGTATAGGGTATAGGGTATAGGGTATGGGGTATGGGGAATGGGGTATGGGGAATGGGGTATCAGGTATGGGTAATGGGGAATGGGGAATGGGGTATTAGGTATGGGTAATGGGGAATGGGGTATTAGGTATGGGTAATGGGGTATGGGGTATGGGGTATGGGGATTGGGGTATCGGGTATGGGGATGGGGTATCGGGTATGGGGATGGGGTATCGGGTATGGGGTATCGGGTATGGGGATGGGGTATCGGGTATGGGGTATCGGGTATGGGGTATCGGATATGGGGTATCGGGTATGGGGTATCGGGTATGGGGTATGGGGAATGGGGTATGGGGAATGGATTATGGGGAACGGGGTATGAGGATGAGGAATGGGGAATAGGGTATGGGGAATGGATTATCCGGAATGGGGTATGAGGAATTGGGAATAGGTTATGGGGAATGGATTATGCGGAATGGGGTATGGGGAATAGAAAATAGAGTATGCGGATAGGATTATGGGGAATGGATTATGGGGAACGGGGTATGAGGATGAGGAATGGGGAATAGGGTATGGGGTATGGGGAATGAGGAATGGGGTATGGGAAATGGGGAATGGGGTATGGGGAATGGAGTATGGGGAACAGGGTGTGGGGTATAGGGAATTTAGGAAAATGTTTAGTATGAGGAATAGGTATCCTACAGGAATGGAAGATTGGGCGTGAGTAGAGAGGCGATATAAGGATTTCTAGTGATTTGGGGGAAGATTTGGGGGGATTTGAGGGGGAATTTTGGGGATTTCTGGGAGGGATTTTTTGAGGTTCCCGTGAGGATTTATAAGGTCGAGATTGCCGGATTTATCGTCTGCTAGACAGGAAGGGGATTTTTTTTTTTTTTTATAAGGTCACGTGATTTTATTAAGACTTGAGATTATCTACAAGACAGTCTTCATATTTTGATCCAAATCCCTGCAGGGGATTTATTTCATCACAGAGGAAACCTTTGCTTTCATAAATAAGGGTGGGAGGTAGAAGGGCTAAGGGTGTGGGTGGGGAGTGGGAGGAGGGGCATGTGGGATGCATACAAATGACAGCAAGATTTAGGGATTTCCGAGGACGGGGAGAATCTAGGGAGCATACAGATGACATGAAGAATCGGGGAATTTAGGGAAGAAAATTTAGGGTAAGAAGGTAAATCTAGGAAGAAACTTGAATCGAGTTTTATCCCCCTTGAATAGAGGGATGTCATCTCACCTGAATAAAATCGCTTGAGGTCAAAATTTATGTCGCTTACGGGACTATAAAGCGATTTAGGGGAATTTTTAGGGAATAAACTGGGGGGAAAAGTAAATATGGGGAATTTGGGGAATATCTAAACGACACACTGGGGAAGAAAATATAGATTATGTGCATATTTAGAAAGAAACCTAATAGAGAAACTGCAAGACGGTACAATATAAGATACTTAGGAAATCTATGGTATACCTATGGGATAAATTGTGGGACATAGAGGAAAGAGTAAAGAGCACCTACGAATTTAGGGAATAGTTTAGGGGGAAAATTAAACAAGAGGTGAAGCCATGAGAGGCCGTATGATTAAATGAAAGGATATATTAAACATTTAAAAATGTATTTGGGAAGAAATTTTATGACGTTTAAAGAAACAACAGGGCGATAAAGGGGAGAAGACTAGGGGAGAAATCTAGGGGAGAAATCTAAAGGAGAAAACCTGAGAGGAATAAAGGGGAAACATAGGAATAGTGAACATCTAGGGGAGAATTAATCGAGGGATGGGAATTAATGGGTAAAATTATGAACCAAAAATCTGACATTTGTGATTCCCATAGATTTTCAGAAAAAAAAAGACTACGAGGGAGACTGAGAGAATATACTCATAATTTTCTGAAAGGCTTTTAGGGAAGAAATTTGGGGAAAAAAGTAATCGGGTGTACTTCAACCAAATATTTCAACCAAAAGGAGTGAATCATAAAGGTGGTAAATGGGGGATTTAAGGAAGGTAGAAGAATAGATTTATTTATTTATTTATTTATTCATTTTGTAAACACAAATCTCTAATCTCAAAAATAAAAAAATAAATAAATAGATGAAAAAAAAATCCTAAGTGACTCGACCTTCGTAAAGTCATTAAAATCACTAAAATAAATATAGTCAATTCAGATCCGACAACTTCGAGTAACTAATATTTAGTCTGGTAATCCGAGTACTTAGGGTAAAGGTGACAGCTTTGGTCGCAGGTAAGTGACTCCTGGCGAAATCTCAGTTAATGGAGGCCACTGTGGAGCGTTGGGCTTCGATCTTGCCCCGTGACGGTTTCTACCACAGTTAAGCGCTTCCTGGCGTAAGTTCATCACTTTCCACAGGAGTGAGAGATATAGATAGGTATAGATATATCATTAGACAAAGATAAAGAGAGACAGAGAGAGACATTTAGAGATTTATACATTTAGAGAGAGATTTAGAGATTTAGAGATTTAGAGAGAGAGAGAGAGAGAGAGAGAGAGAGACAGAGACAGAGAGAGAGATATAGAGAGAGAGAGAGAGAAAGAGAGGGAACATAAGAATGAAGGAGACTGCAAGAGACTATAAGGCTCACTACATGATTATAGTTCTTGTCTATTTCCAAAACTGTACCGCATAGAGAGCTATGCAGAAAGACAGACAGGCAGATAGATAGATAGATAGATAGATAGATAGATAGATAGATGGATAGATAGATGAATAGATAGAGATAGAGGGGTAAAGAGGCAAAGGGGAGATTGGGAGAGAATGTCATGACATTGAGGTTAAACGAGGTCACCGAAGGATTAGGTTAGGTAGATAGATAGATAGATAGATAGAAATATAGATAGACAGATGGATAGATAAATGGATAGATAGACAGATAAACACATAGAGAGAGATAGAGGGGTAAAGAGGTTGGGAGAGAATGTCATGACATTGAGGTCAAACGAGGTCACAGAAGGATTTGTTTAATTCCCGGAGTCGTCGCCTTCGGCACGACGACCGATGCCGTGGTCACCCATGAAGGGATTAGAGAGAACAAGAATCCAGGAATATAAAAGATATGTATGTATACACACACACGGACACGCACGCACACACACACACACACACACACACACACACACACACACACACACACACACACATATAACATATATATAATATTGTATATATATATATATATATATATATATATATATATATATACATATATATATATATATATATATATACACATAATATATACGTATATATATATATATATGAGAGAGAGAGCGAGATAGATAGAGAGAGAGAGAGAGAGAGAGGGGGGGAGAGATAGAAAGAGAGAGAGACAGACAGATAGAGGAAGGGAGAGAAAGAAAAGTGGAAAAAGAGGAAAAGAGAAGGAGAAAATGTCATGAAGAAAAAAGAGAGAACAGACGGGGAAAAGGGAGGTCAAGAAAAAAAGAGAAATATAGGAGAGAGAATGAAGGAGAGAGTGATGTAGGGGAGGGAGAGGAGGTAGTGGGAGGCGGAGGGGAAGGGGTGGGTGTTGGGGGGAATGGGAAGGGGGAGGTAAGGGGAAGGGGGAAGAGGGGAGGGGAGTTATATGGGTCTGTTGCCAAGGGGGGGAGTGTATTGGAACTCTCACAGAATCTATAGGTCCTGAGACACCGGACGGTGAGGGGTGGAGGGGGATGGGGGGTATGTCCGTATTGGGGGGAAAGGGGGTCATGTCCCCCAAATTTATGGCAGATTAGGGAAAGTCCCCAGATTAGAAAGGGCGGAGAGACCTCCGTGCGGATATTAAAGTAGGGGACGGGATACCTAATTTTTCAAGAGAACTTAGGGACAAAGAATAATAGGGGAAGTAAAAAGAGGGCATGGGCAAGGAAGACGAAGAAGAGGAGGAGGAGGAGGAGGAGGAGGAGGAGGAGGAGGAGGAGGAGGACGAGGAGGAGGAGGACGAGGAGGAGGAGGAGGAGGGGAGGAGGACGAGGAGGAGGAGGAGGAGGAGGAGGAGGAGGAGGAGGAGCCAAAATATGTTCACAATGCTCTGTGCACTTTACAAACTTTGCTCTCTCTAAAACGCGTCGATATTATTCAGCAAACGATGGATCCAGAGACTTCTCAAGATGGTGAAGGAAGAAGAGTTCGTTCGTTTGGTTACGAGAGATCTAAGGCAAATATCGTTAGTACTCATTGACCTTATATCACCTGGCTGTAAGTAACTTAATATAGCTTGAAGTGACCTTGTCTGACATTTTCACCTGTGACCCAATCTTCTTATACAAAAGTGCGTGCGTGTCGTTAGTACTCATTGACCTTATATCACCTGGCAGTAGGTGACCTAATATAGCTTGAAGTGACCTTGTCTGACATTTTCACCTGTGACCCAATTTTCTTATACAAAAGTGCTTGCGTGTGGTTACGAGAGATCTAAGGCAAATGTCGTTAGTACTCATTGACCTTATATCACCTGGCTGTAGGTAACTTAATATAGCTTGAAGTGACCTTGTCTGACATTTTCACCTGTGACCCAATTTTCTTATACAAAAGTGCGTGCGTGTGGTTAAGAGTGATCTAAGGCAAATATCATTAGTACCCATTGACCTTATATCACCTACCTGTAGGTGACCTAATATAACTTGAAGTGACCTTGTCTGACATTTTCACCTGTGACCCAATTTTCTTATACAAAAGTGTGTGCATATGATTAAGAGAGATCTAAGGCAAATATCGTTAGTACTCACTGACCTTATATCACCTAGCTGTAGGTGACCTGATAAAGCTTGAAGTGACCTTGTTTGACATTTTCACCTATGACCCAATTTTCTTTTACAAAAGTGCGTGCGTGTGGTTAAGAGAGATCTAAGGTAAATATCGTTAGTACTCATTGACCTTATATCACCTAGCTGTAGGTGACCTAATATAACTTGAAGTGACCTTGTCTGACATTTTCACCTGTGACCTAATTTTCTTATACAAAAGTGCTTGCGTGTGGTTACGAGAGATCTAAGGCAAATGTCGTTAGTACTCATTGACCTTATATCACCTGGCTGTAGGTAACCTAATATAGCTTGAACTGACCTTGTCTGACATTTTCATCTGTGACCCAATTTTCTTATACAAAAGACCGGGGCACACACAGATACACAGGTATGCTGAACATGAAACAAACTTCCTTTGTAAGCATGGGACGTTGTTTTTCCAACCTTTGCTCGTGTCTGACCAGCTCCTACGCACATTACAACAATTGACATTGATGAACAAAACTCTGGTAATTAGTCACTGGAAAACAAAAATTTGGCGTACAGATCATCTAATGTAGCACAGAAGCGGTGATACAAGTACATACATACATATAACAAAGGCTTTTTTCCCCTTACAGGGGGGTAGCTAAAAAACAAAGGCAAAAAATCCACTCCCACCAATTCCATCCTCACATACTCCACTCCCATTCACCAATCCTCCCTCCCTCTTATCTTGGCTCCTCCTGGATGACGGGTCATCCCTGCATCTCGCCCACTGCCCTGGGTCAGAAGCAGTGTCGCAAGACACAGCACATCCACAGCAAGGCCGCTTCATTAATTCGGCGACCCCCACCTCTCCGTCCCCTCATTCAGAAAAAGAGAAGACGGGGAGTTATCCCTTCGGGAAATAAAAATAATGACCATATTTTTATATATATTTCTACTTATCTATCCTACATTTTTCTGTACATTTTTTTAATTTTCATTCCATTATTGTATTCTTATCTGACAATTATATAGATTAATATTTCTTCTTTCGTCGTAATCATAGGATCGGAGAAGGAGGATGAGGAAAACGAAAGAAGAAAAGAAAAAAAGAAAAAAAGAATAATTTTTGTTAAAAGGAAAATACAGAAAACACCGAAAAGAAAACACTCGAACAAGAAAGACAAAAAACAAAAAACAAAAAAACAATCGAACCAGAATGGTGTTTGCAGAAAAGAAAATACGAAAAAGGAGCTCAGGAAGGAGATGAATATGAAAGGAAGACTAAAAGCAGAAAGAGAGGAAGGAAGGAGAGGGAATGTGAACGAAGAGGGGGGGAATAAGAGCGAAGAGAGTAAAAGGAATATAAAGAGAGAGAAAGGGGAAAAAAGAAAGATAAAAGAAAGAAAGACGAAGAGCAGCGAAGACACGGGAAGAATTGTAAGTAGAACAGGAGGAAAAAAGGTAGTGAGAGAGAGAGAGAGAGAGAGAGAGAGAGAGAGAGAGAGAGAGAGAGACAAGCAGAGAGAGAAGAGGGAGAGAGAGAAAGAGAGGAAAGAGAGAAAGAGAGACAGACAGACAGACAGATACAGAGAGAGAGGGATATATATATATATATATATATATATATATATATATATATATATATATATAGAGAGAGGGAGAGATAGAGATAGATAGATAGATAGAGAGAGAGAGTTGGGGGATGCAGAAAGTAAAGAGAGAAGGTGAGAAAAGGAATAGGAATGCAGAAAAGAGCATAGGATACGAGATACAGGAGAGAGAGAGAGAATAATAGGGAAATGGGAAATGAGAAGAAGAGGAGAGAAGAAGAGAGGAGTGAAGGAG
>NC_134790.1:285000-290000 GCF_046742065.1 Oratosquilla oratoria
TTCAGGAAAGTCTTTCCTGGAGGCCATCCTCCCTCAGGTAGGTCTCACCCTTGAGGACTTCCTCCCTCAGGTAGGTCTCATCCTCGAGGTCTTTCTCAGGTAGGTCTCATTCTCAGGGTCTTTCTCCTTCAAGGATGTCTCGTCCTTGAGGTCTTCCTTCCCCAGGTTAGTCTTTCCTCGAGGCTTTCTTCCCTCAGACAGGTCTCGTTCTCAAGGTCTTCCTCAGACTGATCTGGTCCTCAAAGTTTTCCTCCTTCAGGTAGGTCTTGTCCTTAAAGAGTTTTCCTCCCTCAGATATACTCATCCTCGAGGTTTTCCTCACACAGGTAGGTCTTGTCATCGAGGTCTTCCTTCCTCAGGTAGGTCTCCTCCTCAAAGTATTCTTCCTTCAGGTAGGTCTCGACCTCGAGGTCTTTCTCATTCAGGTAGGTCTTCAAGTAGGTCTTGTCCTCAAGGTTGTCTTCCCGCAAGTAGACCTTGTCCTCGAGGTCTTCATCCCTCAGGTATATCTCGTCCTCGGTCTTCCACAGATACGTCTGTCCTCGAAGAATCTTCCTACCTCAGGTAGGTCTTGTCCTCGCAGTCTTCCTACCTCAGGTAAGTCTCATCCTCGAGATCTTATCTCAGGTAGATCTTGTCCTCGAGGTCTTCCTCCCTGAGGTAGGTCTCGTCCTCGAGATCTTCCTCAGGTAGGTCTCATCCTCGAGGTCTTCTTCCCTTAGGTAGCTCTTGTCTTCTAGGTCTTCCTCCTTCGGGTAGGTCTCGTACTCGAGGTCATCTTCCCCCTGTTCCACAAATAGGTCTCTTTCTAGAGGTCTTTCTCGCTTAGGTCTTATCCGCGAGGACTATCTACCTCAGGTAGTTCTTGTCCTTGAAGACTTCCTCCCGCAAGTATGTCTTGTCCTCGAGGTCTTTCTCCCTCAGGTAGATATTGTCCTCGAGGTCTTCCTCCTTCAGTTAGGTTTTGTCACCGAGGTCTTTTACTCAGATAGATATTGTCCTCGAGGTCTTCCTCCTTCAGGTAGGTTTTGTCATCGAGGTCTTCCTCCTTCAGGTAGGTCTGGTCCCCGAAGTCTTACTTCCTCAGGTAGGTCTTGTCCCCAAGGTCGTCCTACCATAGTTAGGTCTCGTCATCGAGGTCTTCCTCCCCAAGTAGGTCTCTTCCTCGAGGTCCACCTCCTTCAGGTAGGTCTTGTCCTCGATGCCTTCTTCGGGTAGGTCTCTCTAACTGAGGCAGGTCTTGTCCTCGAGGTCTCCCTCCTTCAGGAAGGTCTTGTCCTCGAGGCCTTCCTCCCTTAGGTAGGTCTTGTCCTCGAGGTCTTCCTCCTTCAGGTAGGTTTTGTCATCGAGGTGTTTTCCCTCAGGGAGATGTCTCGTCCTCGAGGTCTTCCTCCCTCAAGTAAGGCTGGTCCTCGAAGTCTTACTTCCTCAGGTAGGTCTTGTTCTCGAGGTAGTCCTCGTCCTCGAGGTCTTTCTGAGTTAGGTCTTGTCATCGAGGTCTTCCTCCCCAAGTAGGTCTCTTCCTCGAGGTCTACCTCCTTCAGGTAGGTCTTGTCCTCGAGGCCTTCCTCAGGTAGTTCTTTCTACCCGAGGCAGGTCTTGTCATCGAGGTCTTCCTCCCCCAAGTAGATCTCTTCCTCGAGGTCTTCCTCCCTCAGGAAGGTCTTGTCCTTGAGGCCTTCCTCCCTTAGGTAGGTCTTGCCCTTGAGGCCTTCCTCCCTTAGGAAAGCCTCGTCCTTGAGGTCTTCTTCCGTCGGGTAGGTCTCTTCCTCGAGATCTTCCTCCCTTAGGTAGGTCTTGTCAACTAGGACTTCCTCTCTCAAGGTCTTGTCTTCGAGGTCTTCCTCCCTCAGGTAGGTCTCGTCCTCGGTGTTCTCCTCTCTAAGGTAGGTCTCGTTCTCAAGGTTTTCCTCCCTCAGATAGGTCTTGTCCTCGAAGAGTCTTCCTCCCTCAGGTAGGTCTCGTCCTCGATGTCCTCTTTCATATGGTAGGTCTCGTCCTCAAGGTTTTTCTCCTTCAGATAGGTCTTGTCCTCGAAGTGTCTTCCTCCCTGAGGGAAGTCCTGTCCTCGAAGTGTCTTTTCACTTCGAGAGCAAAGGTTCTTTAGTCAACTTCGTTTTAAAGTCACAAAAGTGACTTTAAACACCTTCCTTAACGGGTTGCACTTAAACTTTTACTTTGACTGTCGTGAGGTAATTTTATTCAGTTCTGTGAAAACCTGCGATAGTAAGGATGAGGCATTTATTTCTATGTCGTCCCTTCGTTTTTTGTTTTTGTTTTTTGTTTTTTTATTATTAAAAAAATTGAATTTTTGGAAAGGTCAACTTTTCAAAATTTAAAGGTTTATATTTCTTACAACTCCACTCCAAAACAGAAATTGGTTAAAAAACAGTCATGTGGAGCCGAAATGTTTATTTTGAACTTATAAAGGTGTGACGATAAGATTAATTAATACCGATGGAGGGTGAAAATCTGGTAAAGACTCTCTGTTTTTTTTTTTTTTTTTTTTTTGTTGTTTTTTTTTACAGCTAAGCGTCCCCTGGTGTAAGCTCATTTTTTTAATTAGAAAAAAAAGAAAATGAGTGTAACGATGAGCGCCAGCACGCAAAAGGTGAACCCAAAAGCATAAGAACATAAGAATGAAGGCGACTGCAAGAGTCCATAAGTCCTACACTTGGGAGTTCCACGTACATTACCACCTAGGGACGTAGAAAAGAAGTATTCCATTGTCTAACTCCAGACCCAACTAAGTCTCACTTCCATTGGGAAGTGTAATAACGTGTATATATATATATATATACATATATATATATATATAAATATATATATATATATATATATATATAAGTATATATATATATATATATATATAAGTATATATGTATATATATATATATATATATGTATATAACTTTCTACTCCTTTCTCATAAATATCCATTTTCTTTTTATCATTTGAAGACAGTTGTTAGTTGACAACTCCCCGTTTTCTTTCACTAGATGGTGACACAGAAACAGACCCACATTCCTACACTACCAACAGTTCAATATTTCTTACCAAAGAAATCTTTGAGCAAATCTATGAATCGTTACCGGTTGTCATGGGGTAGGGGCCTTTAGGGGATAAAATTCGAAAAAGCAATCAATTGATATTTTCAGTATAAAAAATGCAAATATAGTTATGACTTTTTCATAGAAATTAAGTTAGCAAACACCAAGTGGCGATCACGGAGCGCAAAACCTGTAATTGTATTGTTTACATTTCAAGGAATTCTTCCCCAGACTTATATAGAAAAGAACTTTCAAGAAGTGAAGTACAGGGCTGCATCGCCACTTCTGCTAAACTAAACTTAACAAAAAAAAACAAACAAAAAAAATCGTGACGTACCCAAAATTTATGGTTTCATGAAGAATGTTCTCATCGTCTGTTTATTTGAGCTACTGCTTATTTGTTTCATTTTTATTCTTACATTTTCTTTCTTTGTATATTATTACATTGCATGCGTCAGTGTGTGCGTGTATGTGTGCGCGCTCGCGTGTGTATGTGTTTTTGTACATGTATGTGTTTATATGTACGTGTGTGTGTGTGTGTGTGTGTGTGTGTGTGTGTGTGTGTGTGTGTGTGTGTGTGTGTGTGTGTGTGTGTGTGTGTGTGTTTGTGTGTGCATGTATGTGTACTTGTGTATACGTGTTCATTTCCAACTACAGAGATTGGTCAAGAATAAAAAAGTATGCATGCAGAACAATATTCCCATAAATCGCCCTTCCATAATGTGTAGATAAGAGCGGAAATGGCGTGTGGCAAGGTTTGGTTATTTGAATCATGACGTCACGTAAACAGAGTGAGGGAGGACAGCTGTCATGAGAAACAATATGGAGGGAAGAATAGGAACCTCTATCTCTCCTTTCCAATGTCTGTATATGTATATGTATGCATGTCCGTGTGTTGTGTGTGTGTGTGTGTGTGTGTGTGTGTGTGTGTGTGTGTGTGTGTGTGTGTGTGTGTGTGTGTGTGTGTGTGTGTGTGTGTGTGTGTGTGTGTGTGTGTGTGTGTGTGTGTGTGTGTGTGTGTGTGTGTGTGTGTGTGTGTGTGTGTGTGTGTGTGTGTGTATGTGTGTGTATTGGAAAGTTTGCTTTGTCTGAAAAATGCAATAGCTTTTCGAGAAGTTAATATTTCTCGAAGGGAATATGCGGTTTTATGTAGCGCTGTCTCTCCACTGCAGATCGTTGTGTTGTGAAAAATATTTTGGAATTGTGACTGTTATTACTATGAGGCTGTTGTGCATCCGACGTTGTTGGTATAGAAGAAAAGAGAAACGGGTAAAGGAAATACAGCTGTTGTAATTCTTGGATGTTCTGAAATCTCTATGCAGTTTGAAACATGTCAAAGAATTCACAAGAGTTTTGTTTCAACATTTCGTAGGAAAATAATGTTCCTGCAATACTCAGCCGTCGGCAGACCCCTGGATACCAAAGTTATTTTCATATATGTAAAAGAGGTTGTCGATTTTATTCATTGATAAATTTTCGACTCTGAAACGGTGCCATATTTTTCTTTGTAATTTTTCATTAGGGTTGTTTGTATAATTATCTCATCTTATTTACAATAAATTTCTCTTTGTGGTTCCAAGATTCATTATCTAAAAATAGTATTTGTTATTAAAATTGGCAATCATTCCTGGCCCCTTATACAATAGGCTCCGCCCTATACCATAGGCTCCGCCCATACATTTATTTATACCAATGACAACTCTGCCAGAGATGTGACGTCATTGGAGGGAGGGGTTTCCAAGTAACTGACCAATCCTATGCATTGGCCTGTTAAAGAGATAAACCTCGATAGAACCAGTCTGTATTATGTGTCTTGGAGGGCGGGGCTTCTGTGCAAATTGAGAAAACAACAGCTGTCTTCGTTCCGATTGATCTCGTTTTTCCAGCTGGTTGTTAAATGTGTCTCACTAAAATAAAATAAGCATCCTCCACTATCCTTTATCTAGATAT
>NC_134790.1:295000-305000 GCF_046742065.1 Oratosquilla oratoria
CTGCAAGTGAAGTCAAATTTTAGTTATTCAAATGGAGGCTAAAGGTAGGACGCGGGAGGAAAAAAACACACACACACAAATACACACACACACACAAACACACACACACTGTTGATATGTTCTTAGAGAAGTACAGATTTCTGCAAGTGAAGTCAAATTTTAGTTATTCAAATGAAGGCTAAAGGTAGGACGCGGGAGGAAAAACAGCCGAGTGTGATGGCCCTTATTGGATACTGCTTTCAGGAATAGAAGCGATAGCTATTATTGACGAAGAGTACCCGAACTTGTTAGATACACAAAATTAAAAAGAGGAATTTGTGTCCAAATTATCTTTTGTCCTATTTTCTTTCTCAAATTTAGTTTCATCCCTTTTGCTCATCTTTGTTGCCGCCAGACGATCTTACTCACCTGAGGGAAACTTTTTCCAGGAAAAGCGGGAGAAAGCTGCCGAGAAAGCGGGAACTTGGTGCCGAAACATTCCTCGTGTGAACCGCGCTTAAGAGTTATTTCAAGCTTGACCTCGATTAAGGTCAGATTTCGAACTTTTCACTAGAATGACAAAGTTTCAGTTTATCATACACGAAGCCTTGTTTTTTGGATGAGCGGATTTTGTGTCCAACATGGAATTAGAATCAAAATCTAATTCTATAAGATATATTCGTATTTTCTCGGTATAAGGAATCTGACGTCGCTTTGCATAGTGATCACACCATAAGTACAGCGGGGAATAAAAACGTACACGTACTTTTTTCCACCCGATCATAAGTTGTGAATGAATGTTGATATTCTTTATGCACACTTGAGGAAACTTGTAACTGATACGTTATGTATTACAAGTGTGGAGTTACATTATTTGATGTTGATGCATTTATAGAAAAAAAATATTATGAAAATTAATTTTATGACAAGGAACTCAACAATGAAAAATGTATCAAGTGGATACTGTTTTTATCTCTCTCTCTCTCTCACTCTCTCTCTCTCTCTCTCTCTCTCTCTCTCTCTCTATCTCTCTCTCAGGTCAAGTTTAGATGTTCGGAATAGTGTTCTGTTGCGTTGCACTTTACGACAGATAGACAATACATATTGATGTATTTTATACAAACCATAGATTTGTCGGTAAAATTCTGAGCCCAGTCCACTACGTAAGTCGTAACTTACGACGCCAAATATTACATTTCCAACGTCGACATAAACAATTAGATTTTACCCAAGGGAGGTGGAACTGGCGACAGAAGAGGACCCTAGACGGACGCTCTGCTGAACCAAACCGGCTGGTTGTAGGATGATCATAAACCCAAAGTGCATGTCACCTTTCTGAAGGAGTGAACGAGGTTAAATGCAGCTCAAAACCTTAACGAGATTAAGTCTAACTTGATCCCTAGTGAGGTTATGCCCTTGCCACCCACTTCCAAATCATGACGTCATCTGGGATTCTTCGTGTCGCCTCGAAGTGTCCTCGTCTTCATTCACGGACGACATGACGTCGTGGTATCGAGAGAGATGGTTTCGGAAATCGGGTTCCAGTACGTTTTCTTCTTCGTAGTCTTCGAGTTCGCCGTTGCCTTCCTGGAGCGATTCTTTTCACTGAACAATGGATCACCAGAGAAAACAGAGACTCAAGACAACCTTCAAGAGGTTCCTCGACAAGAAGTCAGCGAAGTAAACAGGGACGAAGAAGACGAAGACTGGAGCGACGCACTCCAGGACTTCGAGGGAGACTCCGCAAGTAAGGACGACTCAGGCTGTGATTCCTGTGACAGCCTTCGGATGGAGAACGAAATCCTCCGAGAAAAACTCCAGGAAGAGATGTTGCTGACGGCACATCTTAAGGGCGTCATCGAAGAGCTGAAGGTCTCTTTGGCAGTTCGAGGCTCATCGTCTTCGGAGCCAAGAAGTCAGTCTTCTTCGGGTGAAAAGAAACTTTTGCCGAAGACACCTCTCAGGAAGAATATTCAGCGTCAGGTTGATTATCCTGAAGATATCAGAGTGAAGAACCACAAAGAGGAACTTGAAACGTATCAAGCAGCGCTTGGGATAGCTCTTAGGGAAAACTATCATTATGCTCTTCTCTTAAGCAGGATCGAATGAGGTCCTTCGGTATATATCTGGTCGAAACTGTCATCTAAGTCAAAAAAGGTCCTGGTGTTAAAAAAAAAAATCAAACAATCACAGGTATCAAAAACCCACCCTAAGAATACTCTTTGGTCTTTCCAGATATTTTGGCCTTCCACTATCAAAGTCTATTCGTCCTCGAGCTGACAAGGATCACGCTTCTGAAGATCGATCCTTCAAGACCTTCCTCAGTCTTCACTCATTGTGGCCCTCTAAGGGCAGAGGGTGTCCCTCAGCTGAATAAAATCCCACGGTGATAGCTAGAAAAAATAAAAACATTTTTAAAACAAAAAATCCATTGACGACAGCTTTTCCCAACATTTTCCGACCCTAGCACCCCCTATAGTCAGGTCTAAACAGTCCAACACGCCCTAATAACTAATATCTTATTACTAAAAGGATAAAGGAAAGTGTATGAAAGCAGTGCTTCCGAGCACCCCTTATCATTGATTTCAGCACCCCCAGAAGGTACGATCGAGATGGAGGGGTTCCCTATTTTGAAAAAATCGTCTGACGGCAGCAGAACAAGAAAATAGAGACGACCTTTGGTTTTTACGAATTTGACTATTTCCAGATCAGAAGTTTCCTTCAGGGGAAATGATGCCGTTTGGCGTTAGCCAGAAGAAAGTCTTTGAATACTTCAGTAGGAGCATAAAAAGTAAAAAAAGGATAATGATAAGATGATTAAACTCAGTGTTCTCTCATTTTGTGTGTGTAGATTTCCGTTTTCTATAGTTCTGTAGCGGTACGCAGCTGAGCTATCTTTTCTTCAGCGGAACTATCGTAGAGTTGAGATTATCTCAATATATTCGTAAAGTCCTGTGGGGTAAATTTTATATACTTTATTCTGGTCAACTGCAGACTACTCTATTCAACCATGAAAGCGTCAATATAACGGAAGACTTAAACGAATTTGGACGTAATTCGATTGCCAAGCCTTCCTATTTTAGACGTGATGCCAACAATTACGTAACTGACCGTCTCGATGACGTCATCGGTGAACGCTATGACGTCATTACGAATGACGTCAGTGCTCTTGTCGTCACCTACCTTTGGGATGAGACAAATGGTAAAGGATCCTGGTAGGGAAATGTAATCTTTTGTATTCCTTTTTTCTTTCTAACGTAAACACACATCTATATATCTATCTATCTATCTATCTATCTATCTATCTATATATATATATATATATATATATATATATATATATACATGATGAAGGCGGAAAAAAAAGTCACGGGTCAAGTTCCGAGTTTCTGAGTTTATTCCTGACCGGTTTCGCTCTTTGCTTTTCAGAGGAATGTGAAGAAACATCGAGCGAAACCGGTCAGGAATAAACTCAGGAACTTGGAACTAGACCCGTGACTTCTTTTTCCACCTTCATCAACTTGTCACAATGTACCAGCATATATATATATATCTATATATATATATATATATATATATATATATATATATATATATATATACCTATCCATCTATTTATCTATGTATCTGTCTGTCAGTTTATCTAACTACCTGTGTATCTATTTATCTATCAATCTACCTATCTATCTATCTAACTATATATATATATCTATATCTATCCACACAAATGAAGAACTGATAGCTTCTTGGAACCACGGGCGATTTCGTCCAACGCAAGATGACGAACTAAGTCATGCCTCTCCGTCGCGGACATTTCGCCCCCTCCCGTGTCCAGTGACGTTTATTCCTCTCATTCTGGCTCCCATCAGGGTCTATTTCATCTAGCTGCATGTGACCCACTTAGTGGCAAATAGGTTAAAAAAAAAAGAAGTCCATAATTCTAAGCCGTGTTGACAAAAACTACGCGTACCTTCATCAGTGTGACGTCATTCTTGTGACGCAGTTGATGACGTCATCGTGACATCAAAATTATAATGTCACATTGATGACGCCACTGATGACTCATGGTTCCGGTAGTCACCTGAGCATCAATATGATACTTTGATTCTTGTAAGAAAAAGGTGGAGATTGACGATTGTTTTTGTTACGTCCTTGAACGAGATGAACTGTCGTTCCTTCAATGTTGATGAGATGAAGAGATGGATAGATCAGGAAGGAGTATCGTTGTGTTTCCTCCTCATACGTAGTCCTTTCACCTGAATAAAACCACCTAGGAACACCGTAAGCCTACCGAGAACAAACTATGCAAGTCAAGAAATCTACGCGAAAAGAAAATAACATTTGAAAATACAACAAGAGCCCACTGTGTTGGATAAGAAGAAATGAAATAGATGATATCCATATATTTCGATCACGGACTGTGATCCTCCGCTGAAGAGGATCACAGTCCGTGATCGAAATATATGGATATCATCTATTTCATTTCTTCTTATCCAACACAGTGGGTTTCTTGTTGAATTTTACGAATGTGTTACGACATTACTTTATAGTTATTTGAAAATACGTCAAACTATTCTACACTAGAATTCCGTCGCCACGTGCATTTGCATCCAGCGATGGCAAAAACTGTTCTGTGTTGTGTCGCCTTTGCGACCGTGTCCTTGTCACCTCGCGACGTGTCGTGTCGCATCAGGTCGTGTCTCGTGTCATGTGACACAGCTCGCAGTCGGGTGTCATCTTTGCTATCTGTCGATGTCGATTCTGCCGTGTCCAAAACAAATAGTGTTTTGTCGAAACATATCGGTCCCTTCGCAAGGCTCTCTAAGAGATTTCTCCTTAGTCCATACCTCACCCTTCCATCCTCCCCTTCCTCCTTCCCTTCCTCCTTCCATTTCGTCTCTCCTTCCTCCTCCCCTTCCTCCTCCCCTTCCTCCTCCCCTTGTCTCTCACTCCCTTCCACCCACTCCAAAGATGTATACGGTTATCTTTTTTTCCCGCTTCCACCTCCTCCTCCTCCTCCTCCTCCTCCTCCTCCTCCTCCTCCTCCTCCTCCCTCGCCCCTTCTTTCTCCGTACTCATCTTCCACATCACAAAAATGTATTCTAAAGTGAGCCCTTTGCGGCAACCATAACGAAATTAAAAGCACTATCCGGTCCGGAAATTATTCTGCAGTGGTTACATCACTTATAGAAAACGGGATGTGGGGATTTGCAATAGTATATATAGAAAACGTAGTGTGGAGATTTAGGGACGCCCAAGAAGAAAACCAGTCCTTAAACCTGGCAACATATATCATATCGTAACTTGAAAAAATCAAGTTGGCCTTAGTCGGAAAACCAAGTATGTACAATACATCACTAGAACAAAAGAAATATCTGACATTCTCAGTTCCCGTTTCGCCACATGATGAAATTAGATAAACAGATAAATAACCTATCTATATAATACATACCAAAATCTTTTTCCCCCTTATAAGGGAGGTAGCCAAGCCAGAGGCACGTACCTATTCCCACCCACTCCACTCCCTCCATCACCCCTTCCACTCCCCTCCACCACACTATCCACCCACTTCCATCTCGGCTCCTCATGGATGACGGGTCATACCTGCATCCGCCAACTGCGAGGTAAACAATAAATAATAATAATAATAAGGTACAAAAATACAACTGAATTAAAATCAAATAAAATCTTAATGATAACCATAACAGAATAAAAACCACTCATACGTATGTGGAGAAAAGGTTCAACGTATTTCTAATCCGATTATCTATAAACCGGTTGATCTAGGAATGTAGTTCTGTTCCCTTCAATACTTGTGTTCTTCCTAGTTGTTGTTACGCCCACGTGCGTAGCGATTCTATTCATCTGAGGGCGTGAGTCCCTCCCTTCTGGGGTCTCGGTCCAATGGACCTTCTTTCAGGTCCTGGCCAACCCTTCAGATGAATAAAATCGCCTGGTGCAAGCGCGATACGTAGCACGTTCGTGATTTGTAACGATTTGTGAGTAGAAGGAGGATCACGGATTAATCCTCAGTGGACACAGTGACCGCCACTCGCCCAGGCTGTCTTACAACGTGAGGATTACAACCTAGCAGGTACTTCCCATTTGATCTCCCTCTCTCTCTTTCGCTTTCCCTCTCTCTCTCTCTCTCTCTCTCTCTCTCTCTCTCTCTCTCTCTCTCTCTCTCTCTCTCTCTCTCTCTCTCTCAGGTTTGGCTCAGATGTTTGGGAAAATGCGCTCTTGTTGTACCCTTTATGTTAGACATTTTATATAAAATGTCTGTGTATCTGTGCTTATCTGTGAGTTAACATTTGTGTGTCCGTCCATTTCTGTGTGCGTCAGTATCTGTCTATATCTGTGTTTATGTCACCGTCTCTGCATGTCGATTGTCTATCAGTCTGTCTTCATGCATGGGAGAGAAGGTGCACGCATGACCTCGTATCTTTGTACGTTGTGCATGATCTTATGCAACAATGTAGCAAAATTTTGTCAACGCAATCATTGCTGATTTAATCATTCAATTTCTCCATTTTCATCCCCATTGTATTCCGGGAAACGAGGACGTGAACATTGTGAGTTTGATCTTTCTGTTTGACATAAAGAACTGGTCGACCTTTATTACTTACAGAGGAAAAATATGGCTGGTACGTTTACGTGGGTTGGTAATAAGGGATTAACCCATTAAAATAAGGAAATGCACTCAGATTTTTTTTTTTTTTTTACAAAACTATATTAGATTAAATTAAGCTCCAAGCTTTATGAGGTCAAACCTTTAACATTCTTTCTATAAACACAATTTTATTACTTGCATGATACATATGATAATGTGGTGATGATCATAAACTATTTTGAATATTTTGATTGCCTTAACTACAATATATTGTATGTGTAATAGATTACAACTTAGAATGCGCTTATATCATTGTCTCTGATTCACATAACCGAGATATTATTATTATCCCACAAAAGAGAGAGAGAGAGAGAGAGAGAGAGAGAGAGAGAGAGAGAGAGAGAGAGAGAGAGAGAGAGAGAGAGAGAGAGAGAGAGAGAGAGAGAGAGAGAGAGAGAGAGAGAGAGAGAGAGAGAGAGAGAGAGAGAGAGAGAGAGAGAGAGAGAGGAGAGAGAGAGAGAGAGAGAGAGAGAGAGAGAGAGAGAGAGAGAGAGAGAGAGAGAGAGAGAGAGAGAGAGAGAAGGAGAGAGAGAGAGAGAGAGAAAGAGAGAGAGAGAGAGAGAGAGAGAGAGAGAGAAGAGAGAGAGAGAGAAGGGGGAGAGAGAGAGAGAAGGAGAGATAGAGAGAGAGAGAGAGAGAGAGAGAGAGAGAGAGATAGAGAGAGAGAGAGAGAAGGAGAGAGAGAGAGAGAGAGAGAGAGAGAGAGAGAGAGAGAGAGAGAGAGAGAGAGAGAGAGAGAAGGGGAGAGAGAGAAGAGGAGAGAGAGAGAGAGAGAGAGAGAGAGAGAGAGAGAGAGAGAGAGAGAGAGAGAGAGAGAGAGAGAGAGAGAGAGAGAGCAAAACCACTAGAAATTGAGCAGAACTAAAATCGGCCAGAATAAAATTGTAAAACCTTCGTTTCCTGATGATGACTCAACCTTGATTATTCCTTGAATATTTTCAGGGGCACGTCTTTTACATTCTGTCTGCCTTCAGGCGATTTCATTCATCAAAGAAACAAAACCTTTTCCGCAGGTGTCGCACCTGTTTAGACTTTATTCTGGTCGTCGTCAGACGATTTCATTCAGGGGAGGTGGAAATGGTGACACATGGGGACAACCATGGACCGAGACTCACGTTGTCCCCAGATGGACCCTCTGCTGAACCAAACCGACTGGCTGTAAGATGACCTTAAACCCAAAATACATGTCACATTTCTGAAGAAGTGAACGAAGTGAAACACAACTTCAACCCTTAACAAAATTATGTTTAACTTGGTACCTAGTGAGGTTATGCCATTGCCAACTACTTCGAAATCATATTGCCATCTGGGATTCTTCGTGTCGTCTCGAAGTTCCCTCGTTCTTCTTCGGTGTGCTCGAGTTCGTTGCCGTCCTCTTCGAGTGGTTCTTCGTGTTGGATGAGAGATCAACAGAGGCAACAGAGGACCCAGAGAACCTTCAAGAGGTTCGTCCACCAGATGACAACGGAGTAAGCGGGGACGAAGAAGACGAAGACTGGAGCGATGCACTCCAGGACTTCGAGGAAGATCCCGCAGGTGAGGACGACTCAGGCTGTGAGTCCTGTGACTGCCTTCGGATGGAAAATGAAATCCTCCGAGAGCAATTATAGGAAAAGATGTTGCTCACGGCACATCTTAAAGGCGTCATTGAAGAGCTTAAAATAACTTTAGCAGTTGAAAGTCCATCATCTTCGGCGCGTAGAGGCCAGTCTTCTTCCAGTGAAAAGAAAAATTTGCCAAAGACGCCTCTCACGAAGAACTTTCTGTCTCAGGTTGATCATCCTCAGGACATCAGAGTGCAGAACCACAAAAAGGAACTTGAAGACTATCAGGCCGCGCTGGGGTTAGCTCTGAAGGAAAATTATCATTATGCCCTTCTCCTCAGCAGAATCGAGTGAGGTCCATCGGTGTGTATCCTGTCGAATTCGTCATCAAAGTCAAAGAGGGGTTTGGTGTTAAAAAGAAGAAGAAAAAAACGACCAAAGGTATCGAACGGTTGCCCTAAGACTTCTTGGTTTTTCCAAAATGTTTGGTCTTCCCCTATCAAAATCTCTACGTCCTCGAGCTGACAAGGTTCTTGCTTCCAAAGATCCTTCAAGACCCTCCATAGTCTTTTATATTGTGGCCCTCTAAGGGCAGAGGGTTTCCCTCAGCTGAATAAATTTGTCTGGTGATAACCAAAAACAAATATATATATATATATATATATATATATATATATATATATATATATATATATATATATATGAAATTATTTCATAGCCTGCTGCAGCATTTCCTAACCTTTTCCAGCCCCGATTGCGGCCAGGTGATTTAATTCATCGCCGTGCCAATTTTATACGCACACACACACACACACACACACACACACACACACACACACACACACACACACACATATATATATATATATATATATATATATATATAAAATATATATATATATATGTGTGTGTGTGTGTGTGTGTGTGTGTGTGTGTGTGTGTGTGTGTGTGTGTGTGTGTGTGTGTGTGTGTGTGTGTGTGTGTGTGTGTGTGTGTGTGTGTGTGTGTGTGTGTGTGTTTGGGTGTGTGCGTGTTTTGGGTGTTATGATTAATATGTCATCTACATATCTTATCCATGTGGTGTGTCTGCCCATTATTCTTAGCATTTTGTCTGCTTCTAATGTCTCTAAGAAAAAATTAGCAGCTATTGCACTATTAGGTGAACCCATAGGGAGGCCGTAATGTTGTCTGTATTCTGTTATTAAATAAAGTACACGAGAAGATTGAATTCACACTAGAAGAAGAATAAGGACACTTATCATTTTTAGACACTACAATTATTAGAACAGACTCAGGCCCAAGATATAAAGTACATAGAAAACATACCAACAAAGAAGATTATGTCCACTATCTATCAGGTCACAGTGAAAAAATCAAATCAGGTATAATAATTGGATTTTTCTTACGCGCATACAGAATATGCAGCACAGAATATATAGAAGATGAAATAACACACATAATTACAATATTTAAAAAATCAAAATACCCAATGAGAATAATTACAAAATCAAAAACGAAAGCGCAGGAAATAATGAACATGACAAAATATAACAAAGAAAAAGAAAAGAACGAAATATTAGTAATACCGAATTTCACAGAAGTCACAAAAATAAGAAAATATTTAGAACAAAATAACATTAAAATAATTACAAACACTGGACAAAAGATAGGAAAGATAATAACATATAAAACAACAAAATTTAGAAATGAAAATAGCATAATATACAAAATCCCATGTAACGGATATGAAACGTCACACTACGGAGAGACTGGACAAGGAATCACAAAGCGGACACAACAACACAAA
>NC_134790.1:322500-330000 GCF_046742065.1 Oratosquilla oratoria
AATAAAGGAAAGTGTGTGAATTTATGAAGCGGCCTTGCTGTGGATGTGCTGTGTCTTGCGACACTGCTTCTGACCCAGGGCAGTGGACAGGATGCAGGGATGACCCGTCATCCAGGAGGTGCCAGGATAAGAGGGAGGGAGGAGGGTGGAGGGGAGTGGAAAATATAGGACATGGAATGAATGGGAGTGGTTTCTATGCCTTTTTCTTTTTGGCTACCCCCCGTGTAAAGAGGAAAAAGCCTTTGGTGTATGTATGTATGTATGTATGTATGTATGTATGTATGTATGTATGTATGTATGTATGTATGTATGTATGTGTGAATGCAGCACTGCCGAGTACCCCTTATCATTGAGTTCAGCACCCCAAAGGGGGTTCGACCTCCACATGTTGGGAAACGCTGGCCTAAGTGGTGATGGAAGATGGACGGGTTCCCTCATTTGAATAAAATCGTCTGACGGCAGGAACAACAACATAATACAAGAAAATAGACACGACCTTTGGCGTTTACGAATTTGACCATTTCCGGATCAGAAGTTTCCTCCGAATGAAATGATGCCGTTTGGCGTTCGCCAGAAGAAAATCTTTGAAGACGTCAGAAGGAGCCCAAAAAGTAAAAAAGAGGATAATGATGACCTGAACAAGTTTAGTTCTCTATCTCATTCTGTCTTACATATTTCCGGTTTCTGTAGTTCTGTAGTGGTACACAGCTGAGCTATCTTTTCTTCAGTGGAACTACTGTAGAGTTGAGATTATCTAACTATACTATTCAACCGTGAGAGCGTCAAGCAACGAAAGACTTAAACGAATTTGGACGTAACTCGATTACCAGGCCTTCCTTATTTAGACGCGATGCCAACAATTACGTCACTGACCGTCTCAATGACGTCATCGGTAGACGCTATGAAGTCATTATGAATGACGTCACGGCTCTTGTTATCACATACCTTTGTGATGACGTAGTTAAGAAACTTCAAAAGACTCTGCTCTGGTAGGAAAATGTAATCCTTTGTATTACTAGCCTTTTTCTTTCTAACGTAACCCCCCCACACACATACAGACACACAGACACATGCGTCAGCGTTTTTGACGTGACGTCTGTTAGGACTTCTGTCCGTCAATGTACCTCTTCTTCATGGTTTCTCTCCATGTACTTCTATCTATCTATCTATCTATCTATCTATCTATCTATCTATCTATATATATATATATATATATATATATATATATATATAATATATGCTAATAAGAACACGGGTACGTGTGTTCACTTATGCAAAGTAGACCACTTGGAAAAAGAAACTAACGAAGCAGAGCGCTTTCGTATATTACATCTTCAGTGCAACAAGTACATAGTGATAGGAATACATAGACATTATATACATGATACAAAGGGGGACCAGGACAGAAAAATTGTACCTTACCTTTCTTAGATTGCACTATCCTACGTCATGACAATAGCCTTAGATTTAAAGTATATCGTAAACCAACCAATGTAAGTTCATATATTCATTATTCTTCTTCTCATCCAAATAATATTAAACGTACAGTATTTGCCTCAATGTATTTAAGAGCTTTTCGTATTTGTAGTCCCTGAATTTATTGATGAAGAAATCAGAAATGTTTTTAACATTGGGCTAGAATTAAAATACCCTAAGCAATTCCTTGATATTGCTTACAATTTTGCAAGGAAATCATTTTTAACTCCTCAGCCTAAATCACCTTTCAATTATCATAATGTTTTAATTTTACCATTTCAAGAAAATTTGTTAAGTATCACAGAATTATTAAAAAGGTTTAACGTAAAGGTAGTTTTTAAACATGATAGTACAGTAAAACATAAACTTATCAACAATAGTATTGAAATCAAAAAAGGATGCATTTATAAAATTCCTTGCAAAATGTGTAATCAATTTTACATAGGTCAAACTGCCAAACCCTTAAACATTAGAATTGAACAACACAAGAAAAATGTCAGGGATGGCAATAATTCTAGTGGTATATTCAAGCATATTGAATTAAATAATCATCCAGTTGATTGGGGTAATGCCCAGGCAATCTATTATACCAACAACATAATAGCAAGAAATTTAATAGAGTGCAGTTTGATTCATACCACTAGTAATCAAAATACCAACCTACATAAAGGCTTGTACAAACTTGATAATTTCATTTGTCAAGAAATTAGTAAGATAATATCATGTAAAATGTAAATCCAACAAATTGACTTAATGTCGCCCTATATAAGTAGTAGAAACAGTGACCCTTGGCGACTTTGACCATCGTAAGATAATTGACAATGACCTTCCGCTCTCTTTGGCGACTGTTACCTGATGTCGCCCGACCATCGTAAGATAATTGACAATGACCTTCCGCTCCCCTTGGCGACTGTGACCTAATGTCGCCCGACCATCGTAAGATAATTGACAATGACCTTCCGCTCTCTAGGGGGTAATTGGTCGGTATGCTTATTCAAAAACTGTCCTGGTCCCCCTTTGTATCATGTATATAATGTCTATGTATTCCTATCACTATGTACTTGTTGCACTGAAGATGTAATATACGAAAGCGCTCTGCTTCGTTAGTTTCTTTTTCCAAGTGGTCTACTTTGCATATATATATATATATATATATATATATACAGTATATATACAATATATATATATATATATGTATATATGTATATATATATATATATATATATACATATATATGCATATATATACATATATATATACACATATATATGTATATATATATATATATATGTACATATATATATATATATATATATATCTTTATTCAACCACACACAACTTTTAATTCTATGCCATCGCAATCGAGACTGAAGAATCACTCGATGGAGACATTTTGTTGGAAATTGAAACGTGGACGAGCCGAGGATTCGAACCCAGCTAACCCGTAACAAAGTTACAGTGACTTAAACCAATGCGCATTGGTTTAAGTCACTGTAACTTTGTTACGGGTTAGCTGGGTGCGAATCCTCGGCTCGTCCACGTTTCAATTTCCAACAAAATGTCTCCATCGAGCGATTCTTCAGTCTCGATTGCGATGGCATGGAATTAAAAGTTGTTTGTGGTTGAATAAAGATATCAATTGATCGCTGGGAACCATTCAGTGTAGATGTATATATACATATATATATGGTGGAAGCGTAGAAACACCAGACTCAGAAGCAGGTAATTTATTCCCGATATTTCGGGTCTTGTCTGAAACCCGTCCTCAGTGGTTGCAATGGAATACAGAAATCACATGGTATAATTATACGAGCGACTATATCCATAGGAGAGGGTAACCCGTGCTTGGTGAGAGTGTGTGTTGGTTGTGGTGGGGGAGAGAAGAGGGAAGCGGGGGAGGACCTTTACACCCCGCCGCTGTTCGCGGTCTCTTTCCACCTTTTTCCACCATGATACGCAATTGACAATATTGTACTGACAACGTGGATTTAAATATAGGCCGCTTGGGAACGCTGGAAGGATCTTGACCTTTCCAGTGGCCTATATTTAAATCCACGTTGTCTGTGCAATATTGTCAATTGTGTATCATGTAGCTTTGAAAAACTGTGACTTAATTCTTGTAAACTATTCTGAAGATGACTCCCTGAAGTCGAAACGTCAAATTAAATATGGAAGACTATGGAAGGCTTGTATTTGCCCAGCCCCCGGAAATGAGATCTACTGTGAGACAAATTGAAATTCTCAGTAAGAAGATTAATCAGTGCCACAATGCTGTCGTGTTTAACAGTGTGTATTAGTGAGAATCTGCGCCCGATATATATATATATATATATATATATATATATATATATATATATATGTATATATATATATATATATATATGTATATGTATATAGATATTACCCTTCTTACCACTTGGTAAACATTATATGTTTTTTCTTAACTGGCCTCGTTACTGCCCAAAAGGTCCCTAACTCAAATGCTGTACCGTTGTTGTTAACTTTATAACAGACGTCACTTCCTAACTGCTGAGTCTAATTGGGGTAGTTGGGTCACATGACAGATAGGCCTCGAATGTCGAGAAGTAAATTTCAACAATTTGCCAAGTCGAAAAGGCCTTTCTCAACTGAATAAAGACACCTGACGACAGCCGGAACGAGACAAATTAAGTGAGAAAAAAGCGTTAATCAGGGAATTCCCTCCCCCTTGCGTACCGTGTGATCCTTTTGCCTTTTATACTGGGTACCGGCAGGCTATTTTATTCAGCTGCATGGAACCGAGTAGGAAAGCAAGGGGATCATTCGTAAATACAACACATGATACAACATATTGTATGAGTAATACATTAGCACTTAGAGTGCGCTTGTATCATTGTCTCTGGCTCATACAATCGAGATATTTTTATTATCCCACTAGAGAAAGAGAGAGAGAGATAGAGAGAGAGAGAGAGAGAGAGAGAGAGAGAGAGAGAGAGAGAGAGAGAGAGAGAGAGAGAGAGAGAGAGAGAGAGAGAGGGGGGGGGACCAAAACTACATTAGAAATTGACCAGAAATAATATCGGCAACAGTAGCCAGAATAAAAATGTAAAACCTTCATCTCCTGATGATGACCCAACCTCAATTATTCCTTGACTATTTCCGGGGCACGTCTCTTTCATTCTGTCTGCCTTCAGGCGATTTCATTCATTTAGGAAACGGAACCTTTTCCGTAGGTGTCGCACCTGTTTAGATTCTTTTCCGGTCGTCGCCAGGCGATTTCATTCAAGAGAGGTGCAACTGCCGACAGAAGGGGACAACAATGGACCGAGACCCAACGATGTCCCCAGATGGACCCTCTGATGAACCAAACCGGCTGGCTGTAAGATGACCTTAAACCCAAAGTACATTTCACCTTTCTGAAGTAGTGAATGACGTGAAATGCAGGTTTTTCAACCCTTAACGAGACTAATTTTGACCTGATCACTAATGAGGTTATGCCCTTGCCACCCACTTCGAAATCATGACGTCATCTGGGATTCTTCGTTTCGCCTTGATGACTCCTCGTCTTCATTCACGGACAACATGACGTCGTGGTTTCGAGAAAGATGATTCCGGAAATTGGTTTGCTGTACATCTTCTTCGGTGTCATGGAGTTCGTCGTTGTCTTCATCGAGCGGTTCTTCGCAGTGGAAAGCAAGACAACAGAGGGTCCAGCCAACCTTCAAGAGGTTCCTCTACCTGAAGACGGAATAGTAAGCGAGAATGAGGAATCCGAAGACTGGAGCGACGCCCTCCAGGACTTCGTGGACGACTCAGGCTGTGAGTCCTGTGACAGCCTTCGGATGGAGAACGAAATCCTCCGAGAAAAACTCCAGGAAGAGATGTTGCTCACAGCACATCTCAAAGGCGTTATTGAAGAGCTTAAGATGACTTTGGCAGTTCGAGACTCATCATCTTCGGCTCATAGAAGTCAGTCTTCTTCGAGTGAAAAGAAAAGTTTGCAGAGGACGCCTCTCCGGAAGAACCTTGTACGTCAGGTTGATTATGCTCAGGACATCACAGTGAAGAACCACAAACAGGAACTGGAAGAGTATCAAGCTGCGCTTGGGGTAGCTCTAAGAAGAAACTATTATTATGCCCTTCTCCTCAGCAGGATCGAATGAGGTCCTTTGATATATATCTGGTTGAAGCTTTTATCGAAGTCAAAGAAGTTCCTGGTGTTTAAAAAAAAATCAAACGCCCACATGTATCAAACGCCCACCCTAAGACGTCTTTTTGGTCTTTCCAAATTTTTTGGCCTTCCATTATCAAACTCTCTTCGTCCTCGAGCTGACAAGGATCTCGCTTCTAAAGATCGATCCTTCAAGACCTTCCTCAGTCTTTTATATTCATTGTGGCCCTATAAGGGCAGAGGGTGTCCCTCAGCTGAATAAAACCACCCGGTGATAGACAGAAAAATATAAATGAAAAATTCCCATTGTTTACGACAGCATTTACCCAAACTTTTCCGACCCTAGCTTCCCCTATAGTCAGGTGTAACAAGTCCAACAGCCCCGAATAACTAACATCTTATTACTAAAAGGACAAAGGAAAGAGTCTGAATGCAGCGCTTCCGAGGACCCCTTATCATTGACTTCAGCGCCCACAAGGAACACGAGCCCTTTGCGAAATGTTGGTCTAAGGGGTCTAAATGTTGGTCTAAGGGGTCCAAATGTTAGTCTAAGGGGTCTAAATGTTGGTCTAAGGAGTCTAAGGTTCCCTAATTTGAATAAAGTCGTCTGGTCACACCAGAACAATAAAGTAGAGACGACCTTTGGCGTTTACGAATTTGGCCATTTCCAGATCAGAATTTCCCTCCAAGTGAAACGATGCTATTTGGCGTTCGTCAGAAGAAAACCTTTGAATACGTCACTAGGCGCATTAAAAGTAGAAAAAAATGATAATAAACTGATTAAGCTTAGTACTCTATCTCATTTTGTCATTCTTATTTCCGTTTTCTGTAGTTCTATAGTGGTACGCAGTTGAGCTATCTTTTCTTCCGCGCAATTATTGTAGAGTTGAGATTATCTTAACATGCGTAAACTTCATTGGGGGGTCCTTTTTATATAGTTTATTCTGGTTAACTGCAGACTTTTCCATTCAACCGTGAGAGCCTCACCGTAACGAAAGGCTTAAACGAATTTGGACGTAATTCGATTGCCAGGCCTTCCTAGTTTAGACGTGATGGCAACACTTACGTCACTAACCGTCTCAATGACGTCATTAGTGGAAACAATGACGTCATTATGAATAACGTCATGGTTCTTGTCGTCACCTACCTTTGCGAAGACGCAACTGACAAATGGCAAAGTACTCTGGTAGGAAAATGTAATACTTTGTATTCTTATTCAAATGTGGACTCTTGTCTTATTTTGTCATTTCCTTTTCTCACATTCAGTTGTTATTCTTCTATCTTATTTAAATCTAATTTTATTCCATTTTAGGTCATCACATCGTCCCATTTATCTGAAGCTTCCTGGCGTTCCATTTCATTGTTGTACATCACTGACCCAGGGGCATTGGGAGAGATGCAGGGATTGCCCGTCATCCAGGAGGAGCCAAGATAAGAGGGAGGGAGAGGAGGTAAGTGGAGGTGGAGTATGTGGAGATGAAATGGGTGGAAGTGGATTTTTTTTTTTTTTTTTGGCTACCTCCCTTATAAGGAGGTAAAAAACCGTACATCTCTGACAACATCTCTGCCTTTGTTAATGTCATTCTATCACTCCTCTTGTATTTCTATTTTCATATACTGAATAGTGTTTATCAAAAACAACAAAGAAGATTTGATCCCTCTTTGCTTTACTCCAATTCTCACTTCCAATCTTATATATATATATATGTATATATGTATATATATGTATATATGTATATATATGTATATATATATATATATATGTGTATATATTTATAAATATATACATATATACATATATGTGTGTGTATATATATATATATATATAAATATAAATATATATATATATATAAATATAAATATATATATATATA
>NC_134790.1:332500-337500 GCF_046742065.1 Oratosquilla oratoria
ATGCAAGCACACACAACCAAACAAACAGAATCTATCTGCTATGTCCATGGTCAGTTCTGGATCGATGGAGGAAAGGAAGGGGAGTGACTGAGGTACCAAGGGAGGGAGTAAAAGATGGAGGGAGTTAGGGAGTTAGGGAGGGAGTAAAAGATGAAGGGAGTTAGGGAGGGAGTAAAAGATGGAGGGAGTTAGGGAGGGAGTAAAAGATGAAGGGAGTTAGGGAGGGAGTAAAAGATGGAGGGAGTTAGGGAGGGAGTAAAAGATGGAGGGAGTTAGGGAGGGAGTAAAAGATGGAGTTAGGGAGGGAGTAAAAGATGGAAGGAGTCAGGGAGGGAGTAAAAGATGGAGGGAGTTAGGGAGGGAGGGAGGTAGGGAGGAAGATAGGGAAAGGGGGGAAAGGTAATGAAGAAGGCCATGACGACTGAGGGGGAAGGGGAGGGCAGGGAAAGGGAGGGGAGGAGTGTAGAGGTAGGAATAGAAGAAGGAGAGGGGAATAGGAGGGAAGAAGAGAAAAAGGGGGAAGGGGATTTCATGGTTGGGGAGGAGAGGGGAGATCAAAGAAGAATGAATAATAGTAGGAGGAGGAAGAGGAAAATGTAGCAGGGAATAAGAAGGAGGGGGAGAAAGAGAAAAAGGAAGAAAGGGAAGAGGAAGGAGGAGAAAGAAGTGGAGGAGGTATAGAAGGAGTAAGAGGAGGAGGAGGAAAAAGAAGGAGGAGGACATATGGAAAAGGTGATGAAAAAGAGGAGGAATAGGACGAAGAGAGGGAAAGGTGTTTGGAGGAGGAGGAGGAAAGGAGGAGGAGGAAAGGAGGAGGAGGCGGAAGAGGAGGAAGAGGAGGTGAAGGAAGTGCAGAAGATAGAAAAATGGAGGAGTAGAAGGAGGAAGAAGTAAAGGAGGAAATGAAAGTGGAGAAGATGGAAGAAGAAAGGAGGAAGAGGAGGGGAAGGAGGAGGAAGAGGTGGAGAAGGAATATGATGGCAATGGGATGAAGAGAGGAAAGTACAAGAAGGTGGAGGTGGAGAAGATGAATGAGGAGGAAATGATGAAGGAGGAGAAGAAGGAGAAGGAGAGGGAAGAGGTGGAAAAGATGATGGAGGAAGAAGAGGAGTAGGAGAAGATGGATCACAAGGAAAAGATAAAAGATAAAATTACGGAAGAGGAGGAGAGAAAAAAGAGGAGGAGGAGAAGGAGGAGGAGGCGGAGGAGGAGGAGGAGGCGGAGGAGGAAAAGGAGAAAGACGAAGAGGAGGAAGACGAAGAGGTGCAGGAGAAGATGGATAACGAGGAAAAGATAAAAGAGAAAATGATGGAAGAGGAGGAGGAGAAAGAAGAGAAGGAGGAGAAGGAAAAGAAGAAAGATGAAGGGGAGAAAGACGAATAGGAGCAGGAAACTGAGAAGAAAGAGAAGAAAAACGAAGAGGAGGAGGAGGAGAAGGAGGTGAGGAGGAGGAGGAGGAGAAGGAGGTGAGGAGGAGGAGGAGGAGGAGGAGGAGGAGGAGGAGGAGGGGAGAAGGAGGAGGAGGGGAGAAGGAAGAGGAAGAAGAGGAGGAGGGGAGAAGAGGAGGAAGAAGAGGATGAGGGGAGAAGGAGCAGGAAGAAGAGGGGAGAAGGAGGAGGAGGAGGATTGGAGAAAAAGGAGGACGAGAAGGGGAGAAGGAGGAGGAGGAGGAGGGGAGAAGGAGGAGGAGGAGGAGAGGAGGAGGGGAGAAGGAGGAGGAGGAGGAGGAGGAGGAGGAGGAGAGGAGGAGGAAGAGGAGGAGGAGGAGGAGGAGGAGGAGGAGGAGGAAGAAGAGAAGAAGGAGGTGGAGAAAGCGGAGAAAGACAAGAAGATGGATGTGGAGGAGGAGGAGGAGGAAGAGGAAGAGGAGGAGAAAGAAGTGGAGAAGAAGGAGGTTGAGGAAGAGGAGAAGAACAAGAGGATAGAGGTGGAGGAGGTGGAGGAGGAGGAGGAGGAGGAGGAGGAGGAGGAGGAGGAAAACAGATATGTGATGGAAAAAAGTGAGAAAAAGAAAGAGAAGAAAAAGAGGAATAAAGAGTAATAAAGAGAGATTTTGAATAGAGAGAAAGATGGGGGACAGAGAGAAGGAGCTTCTGTAAATATTATTTTATGAAATGTGGAAAAAAATAAAACGCAAAAAAGAGAAACTGGGGGAAAAAGAGCGGCAAGGGGAGGGTGGGTGATGAACGCGAACGCAAAAAAGAGAAACTGGGGGAAAAAGAGCGGCAAGGAGAGGGTGGGTGATGAACGCGAGAGAGAGGAAGAGAGGAAGAAGAGAGCGAGAGAGAAAGAGCTGGAGGAAGAGAGAAAGCGAAGAAAATAAAACGCAAAAAAGAGAAACTGGTGGAAAAAGAGCGGCAAGGGGAGGGTGGGTGATGAACGCGAGAGAGAGGAAGAGAGGAAGAGAGGGAGGAAGAAGAGAGCGACAGAGAAAGAGCTGGAGGAAGAAAGTGATGAAGAGAATTTGGGGAAAAAAGAGTTAAGGAGGAAGGGAAAGAGGGAAGAGATGATAACTGAATAAATGAATTTGATAAAATGATGATGTGGGTATGAAAAAAATAAAATAAAAATAAATTAGCGTGAAGAGAGAAAGAGGAATAAGGAGGGAAAGAAGGAAGGGGGGAGAAGGAAGAGGTAAAGATGAAGGAAGAAGGAGGAAATAAAAAAAAAGAGTGAAGGAGTGATGGAGGGAGAGAAGAACAGTAAAGTAAGGAAGAATGGTGGAGGATGGAGGAGTAGGAGGGAGGGAGGGAGGGAGGGAGGGAGAGAGGGAGGGAGGGGGAAAGGAGGAGGAAGAGAAGGAGGGAATAAATTAAGGGTGAAGGAGGAAAAAGACTGAAGAAAAAGGGAGTGAATGGTCATCATAAAGAAGGGAACGGAGGATGGGGAGCAATAAAAGGGAGGGGAGAGAGGGGAGCAATGATATGTGGAGGGGGAGGGAGAGGGAGAGCGAGAGGGAGAGGGGAAGGGGGAGGGGGGAGGAGAGGGAGAGGGGAAGAGAGAGGGAGAGAGAGGGGCCAGGGGAGGGGGAGGGGGAAGGAGAGATAGAGGGGGCAAGGGGAGGGGGAGGGGGAAGGAGAGGGAGAGGGGGCAGGGGGAAGGAGAGGGAGAGGGGGAGGGGGAGGGAGAGAGAGGGGGGAGGGGAACGGGGAAGGAGAGAGGGAGGGGGAGGGGGAGGTGGAAGGAGAGGGAGAGGGGGATGGGAGAGGGAGAGGGGGCAGTGGGAGGGGAAAGGAGAGGGGGGAGGGGGAGGGAGAGGGAGAGGGACCAGAGGGAGGGGGAGGGGGAGGGGGAGGGGGGAGGGAGAGGGAGAGGGAGAGGGAGAGGGAGAGGGGGGAAGTAGGGAATCGACTTGCAAGAGTGATCAATTGCAGAGATCAATAGTTCAAGATGGCGACCAGGAGAGGAAGGAGAGGAAGAGAGAAGAAGAAGAGACAGAAGTGGATAGAAGAGGGAGGGGAAGAGAGATGAAGAGAGGAAAGAAAGAGGTCAAGTAGAAGAGAAGATGAAGCAGAGAGGAAGAAGGACTTGAGAGAAAGAGAGAGAAGAGAGGGGGAAGGTGGATAAGAGAGAGAAGAGAGGGGGGAGGTGGAGGAGGGGGAGAGTGGAGAAAACATGAGAGGAAGAAGAGGGAAGAGGAAGAGTAAAGGACGAGGGGGAGAGAAGGAGAGGAAAAGAGAGAAGAATAGAAAGAAGAGAGAAGGATACATGAAGAATGTGGAAGGACACAGGAGGGGAAGGAAGAGGTGGGAGGAAGGATGGTGGGAAGGGGAAAGGGGAGAGGAAGACAGAGGGGGAGAGAGGAAGTAGGAAGAGGAGGTAGAGGAAGAGGTAGAGGAAGAGGGAGAGGTAGAGGGAGAGGTATAAGGAAGAGAAGAGGGAAGGAGTCGGAGAGTGAGAAGGAGGAGAGGGAAAGGGATAGATGGAGAAGGAAGGAAGGAAGAGGGGGAGGGAAGGGGAAGAGTGAGGGGAAAGAGGGCGGAAGGGGAAGGAGGAACGGGAGAAGGGTAGGGAGAACGGGGAGGGGGGAAGGGGGAGGATAAAGGGGAGGGTTGAATAAAGACAGAGATAGAGGGAGAGGAATGTGGAGACGGGGGGAAGGGTGGTGAAGAGAGGAAACGATGAAGGGGGAAATAGGAGGGGGAGGGATAGATGGAGGGGAAGGAAGAGAGGAAAGGATGAAGGAGGAGGGTGATTGAAGAGAGACGACCGATAGTTGAAGAACGGGGGTCGGGAGAGGAAAAGGAGGGGAAGGTGGGGAGGGGGGAAGAGGAAGGGAGGAGGGGGAGAGGGGGGAGAGGGGGAGGGGGAGAGGGGGAGGGTGGCGTTATCGCTAAGGTATAAACCATGACCGGACCAAGATCGCTATCGTTTGTAAAGATGCGGAGCAGGTGGAAGGAGTGGCGAAGAGGAGCGGGGGGGAGGGGAGGGGAGGGGGAGGAACTGGAGGAGGTGGAGGAGGTGGAAATGATACAGGAAGAGGAGGAGGTGGAGAAGGAGGTGATGGAGAACGTGCTGAAGGTCATGCTGGAGATGCAGCGAGTTTGAAAGAGAACAAGGGAAGGGAGATGCAAGAGAAGAGGAAGAAAAAGAAGACGAATAAAAGGAAAAAGAAACAGAAGAAGAAGGATATGAAAAATATGAAAAAAAGAAAAACGGAAAGATGAAATAAGAAAAAAGAAAATGGAAAAAATATGAAACAAGAAAAAGGAAAGGGAATGAAATAAAAATGAGGAAGAAGAAAGAGAAAGAAATAAGGAAAAAAAAAAGTAGGACGGAAGGAAGAAGAGGAGGAGGAGGAGGAGGAAGAGGAGGAAAGGGAGGCAAAGGAGAGGGACGACATTAAAGCAGAAGTCTTGTAATTGATAAGAAAAAGAGACCTCACCCCCCTCCTCCCGCCCCACCTCTCCGTGAGAGGGACTCTTCGTCATGACAAAGTGCCACCATAGCCGAAGAGGTTGGGAGAAATGGTTGAAGATTTACCGGAAGAACTGCCCAAC
>NC_134790.1:347500-352500 GCF_046742065.1 Oratosquilla oratoria
GGCATGGTTCATTAAACTCCACACCAGAAAGTCCTCTGTAAAGGAGCACCGTTCTAGCTTCCTGGTAAGGGTAGTTCGCGACGTTAAGCCGAAAATTGAAGATTTTTATCCTACCTTATACTGAACGATTTGATTCAGCTGAGTCTGAGATTGTGTTGATGAAGGTCTTCATGAGTCCAGAAACCAACCACTGCTCTTTGCATGAATGAAATTGTCAACAGTCGTGTTTGTTCATTTGGTGAGGACAACTAATTACCATAACCTCATCAACAAGAGGAAAGACCATTATCTATCTAAATCTGTGTATCGACAATATGCGTCATTATATTCATGTAGTTACACTATACATGTTTATCGCCGGTACAATTGGCCTCGCCTCTAGGTACTATAGTAACCATGGGGTTATATATGATTCATTCACATTGTAAACTTAATATCCACAAATATTACACGCGCTCTATAGCAACATGTTTATAGCCGGTATAACTGGCTTCACCTTTAGGTACTACAGTAACTACAGGGTTATATATGATTCATTCACATTGTAAACTTAATATCCAGAAATATTACACGCGCTCTATAGCAACATATAAAACGTAAACGGCAACATCTTGCTAAAAGGCTACACCTAACTAGATGCAAATTGTTTCACATATACAACTTTTCACGATTAATTTGTTGCTGGGCGACACGCAACAGGGAACACGCAAGTTGTAATAGCTGCATCTCTCCAATTTGGAAATTGGTTTACATAACTCTTCAAGAGCAATCTGGTACTCTTTATTACGCTGTGTGACATGCAACATGTAATACAAAGCATCCCAAACAGCTGCACCTAGCCAGTTGCAAATTGGTCCACATGTATATATATATATTTTTTATGACAAAACGGTGGATTACGTGTTTTGAATTAAAGTGACCCCAAAATGCATTAACTTAAAGAATTCGTACAAAGCCTGGGTGGAATCGAGTCTTTGGTCCTCCCCCCTTCCTCACCCCCGAAAAAAAAATCGCATATAATATACAAGTTAGCAGCTGTGAAGGAGGGAATTCAATATCGTTTCCATCATACGACTAATACAACACATTCGTTCTGTTTTTTTTTTTGTTTTTTTTAATTTTCAGATTTTTTAACATTGTTACTATTATATATTTCTTTACAAATACATATGTTTTTTTTAAGTTTAAAACGATTTTTCTCTCTACATTCTACGATTTTCCTACGCACCAAAATGGATTACTTTTTCTTAGAGAGTAACACACCGAACACAACATTATCCTGATTTGTCGACCAGTGTATACCGAAACTTACTTACGAACAAGAACTCAAAAACATTACTTGTACTTACCTACACAAAGAAGCTTCACCTGAAATCCCAGAGCCTGTTCTTGTTGACACAAAAACCTAAGCGCAGACAAATGTCTTTCTTAATTCGAAGTTTTTGGCACCGATTCTATGTTCCTCTTGCAAAATACTCGTGTTCTTTTGGCGCCTTGGCCGTGTTAGGACACTGGAATATCGACCTAAACGTGAACGCCTCGTCCCCAAGGATTGTGTTCTTTACTCTTCTTATCACAGAATGATTTCTATCGGACATGTCGAGCTGGGAAGGAAAAAATTGGAAAATTAGAAGAAAAGAAAAAGATGGCAGAATGAAATTGTGTGAAGTAAATCAGAAAAAAAAAATTGTTGCGATGAACGTAGATTTAAAATACTTCAATAAAACCTTCAAGAACACGCTTTCTGGTTACATACAGTATAAGCCGGTATTACTCCCACCAAATGGAAAAAAAAAAAAATAATAATAATAATAATAATAAATCAAAGGAAAATAAAATGAAATAAAATAAAATAAAATAAAATAAAATGAAATAAAGATAATATAAAATAAAATAAAACTTAGATAAAATATTATAAAATCATATACAGAACTGTATTTTGTCGCCAACGGCTCACTAGCCTTTGCATCCTTTGGGGCAATATTCCGTTCTATGTTTAGGTTTTGATTACTTTAATACATTAACATAATTCATGTATTTTGTTTTTGGGTGCCTCCAATTGATTTTATTCAACCCAAGGACTTAGCTTATAATGCAGAAAATACTCGTCAAATACATTTTGTTAATTGATTGCAGAAAATATAAAGGTTATTTTTATCTAAGTCTCTTCCAGCTGAAGAACCTTCTTAAGCTGATTTGCATGTTGCAAAAATAATTCGTGAATTTTTCACAATAGGAAAGCAATGAATTCTGATTTTTTTTTATCTTCATGCAATGTCAAATATATTTTCTCGTTAAAAAAAATTGGGAGAAAGTCTAGACACGTTGCTGACAGACAATTTCATTCGGTTGAGGAACACCTCATTACCTGAGGGGGGGGAAACTGATAAACGTGAACACCATTATGGAATGATCAGGTCCTTTCTTGAAGCCATAATGACGCTAGGCTAGTTTACGGGAAGCGCAGATTTTGAGCACTGGGTCAGTTGAGTTATGTTAGGCTTGAACAAAAACCCCACTCAATCTCTCCTCTGTCTGTCTGTCTACCCGCCTGTCTGGCTACCTGTCTTCTAGCCTGTCTGTATTCTCTCCTGTCTATCTGTTTGCTTGTCTGTCTCTTTCCATCCCTATTTAGCACCAATCCTGGATACATTTTTTCTGTTTGATATCGACAGTGCGCCAACAGCCGTTTGGCATCAAAGTTTCCTTTCTAAAAACTCGTGACATAAGCAGATCTTATTCCGTCGTCAAGGCTTTGGTCACTACCATTCAGTTTTGATTGTTACTTTGTCCTTTGGTTTTGTCATTGTGTTCACTATGAACTCCTTACACAGGTTTGAGCCTGGTAAACCCAGTTCCCAGAGTAAGGGCTCGCGGTATGAGCGACATCGTTTTAGCCCTGAAGACTCAAACTATAGACCTTCAGGACCCAGCATAGCCTATTTGATCCCAGGTAATCAAGCCACCTGCTTCCTTCTTTCTTTAGGTAGAAACAGGATTGATAAATGGGATTTGATTTTAGGTATCTGTAGCATATTTCTAATAAATCCTATCTAGTCATTATGAAGACTCGGTAGGGGTCAAGTCGATACTGGTAATAAGCACATGAAGTCTTGGCTGCCCATACACGTAGGGTAAAGGTGAGTGCATCACTGATTGGATACATTTGGATTCAAACGTTTACCTTTCTTTATTATGATTTGGCAATCGGTCCTCATGTGTCAAGCCAGCAAAAGGTTGCTAATTAATTGTTTTAATTTTTTTCTTCTCAATCAGCCCTATAGATTTTTTCCCGTAACTCAGAAAAATGTCAAGTATTTCGAAAGTGGTTTGTTTGGACGCAAAAAGAAAAAAAGAAAAAGAGAAAAAAAGTAAAAAGAAATAAAAGGCGGAGGTGATCAATCTTTTCTGTTCCCGTTCGACAGGAAAAACACTGTTGTGTTTCATCACAAAGTCATTCCAAGTAAAAATCTTTCCAACTGAATATTTCAATTTGCATTTCGGTGCTATGGGAAGAAGCGGCAAATGAAAACATCGCTCGTACACATACACACACACACACACACACACACACACACACACACACACACACACACACACACACACACACACACACACACACACGCACACACACATACACACACACAGATAGACAACACACACAGATAAACAAATACACACACACAGATAGACAAACACACAGATAGATAAATACACACACACACACGCACGCACGCACACAGATAGACAAACATTCACACACAGATAGACAAATACACACACACACACAGATAGACGAACACACATAAAGATAGATAAATACACACACACAGGTAGACAAACACACACACACACACACACACACACATAGATAGACAAATACACACACACACACAGATAGACAAACACACATACAGATAAACACACGCGCACACACACACACACACACACACACACACATACAGGAAGACAAACACACACACACACACACACACACACACACACACACACACACACACACACACACACACACACACACAGGAAAAAGAAATTCAATAAGCTTGCCTGACAGGTTGGAGCCCGCATAGTGTACACGGCTCAACAAGGAAGAAAAGATTGCTGACAAACTCTCTCTCTCTTTTTTTTTTTTTTTTCTTTAAGCTACAATGAAACACATGTATCGTGTCGTCCGGTGGGCATTCTTTCCTGCCACTTCAGCGTCTGTAATCTTTCAGGAAGAGGTGACAACGTGTGACCAGTAATGGAAATGGGGAGGCGGAGGGGGCAGGAGGTGGACGTGGTGGAAGTAGTGTTGGTTCGGCGGCAAACTACTTTTTTAATTTCCTTTACTATCAAACTATTATACTTATTTCTTTATTTATTTATTTGTTCGTTTATATCTATCTATTCATTTATCTATGATAATCGTTTATTAATTCTTTTCATTTATCTATTCATTTATCTATGATATTCGTTTATCAAAATTTTATTTATCTATCTATTCATTTATCTATAATATTCGTTTATCGATTTTTTTATTTATCTAGTTAAATTACTTATTTATGTGTTAATTTTTGAAACCTCGATCTCTTTACCAACGGATATAATCAATATCATTTATGAACACGAATACTGAATGCAAAATTGGTGTGTATTGAGTTCTCAAAACCACTTCCAACACACACACACACACACACTCACACACACACACTCACACACTCACTCACACACACACACACACACACACACACACACACACACACACACACACACATAAACAAACACACACACACACACGGCTCTGTGGCGGATTGGTAAAGCACTGGCCTCACAAGCCAGAGAACCGGGGTTCGATTCCCCGGCCGGGCGGAGATAAGTTGGGTTTGTCTCCTTTCACGTGTAGCCCCTGTCCACCTAGCAGTGAGTAGGTACGGGACGTTAGTCAAGGAGTTGTGACCTTGCTGTCCCGGTGTGTGGTGTGTGAGTGGTCTCAGACCTAC
>NC_134790.1:372500-375000 GCF_046742065.1 Oratosquilla oratoria
TGATACGTTTTCAGAATAATTCGCAACTTACTTCACGAGGAAAATCAGACCGGATTTTTTTTTTTTTTTTCAAAATAAAAAATTCAAGCACACGCGTCAAGTAACTCATTAGTTAGATGGAGCCAATCGAAATAGTTTTAGAGGGACAAGTATCGCGTGGGACATTTTTATTATTACTATTATTGTTGTTATTATTATTGTTATTGTTATTATTATTATTGGACAAGGTGCAGGGATGACCCGTCATTCAGGTGCTAAGATAAGCGGGAGGGGGGAGGGGTGGGGCGTGTATTCAGGGATGGAATGGGTGGGAATGATTTTATGCCTTTTTCTTTTTGGCTACCCCCCTTGTAAGGGGGAAAAAGCATTGGTATGTTTGTATGTATTATTATTATTATCTATTATTATTGTTATTGTTATTATTAATTAATTATTATTATTTTTTATTATTATTATTATTATTATTATTATCATTATTATTATTATTCCTATTATTATCATTGTTATCATTATTATTATTATTATTATCATTATCATTATTATTACTCTTATTATTACTTTTATTATTATTATTGTTATTATTTTATTTATCTATTTATTTATTTATTTATTTATTTATTTTTTTTTTTTTTAAGGAATGTGCCTTTTGGGGCTACAGAGAGAGGAATATGTGAAGGATATTTCAACGAAGCCCGAAGGGATTTCTCCACGTCTTCTCTTTTTATGCATGAAGGGACGGAGAGGTGGGGTCGCCGAATTAATGAAGCGGCCTTGCTGAGGATATGATGAGTCTTGCGACACTGCTTCTGACCCAGGGCAGTGGACGAGATACAGGGATGACCCGTCATCCAGGAGGAGCCAAGATAAGAGGGAGGGAGGTGGGTTGAATGGGAGTGGAGTATGTGGGGATGGAATAGGTGGGAGTGGATTTTATGGTTTTGTTTTTTAGCTACCCCCCTTGTAAGGGGGAAATAGCCATAGGTATATGTATGCATTATCCATATTGCCGCCAGACGATTTTATTAATTTCCGTGGCACTCTTTCGTTAGTAAAAACATAAGTACCTAAGAGTGAAGGAGACTGCAAGAGACCATAGGGCCTACACTAGATAGTTCCATGTTCATTACCACCTGTCATCTCCAACCATAAATTTGTCTAATCCTTTCTAAAAACAACAGATATTTTCATCGTTCACTACATGATTACTAAGTCTGTCCCTTTCATTAACTACTCTATAGGTAAACCAATTCTTGCCCATTTTCTTTTTAAATCTAAATTTGTCCAATCTAAATCCATTACTGCGAGCCCTACCCTGTTGCCTTAATATGATGACCTTGCTTGCGTCACTTTGTTAAAACCTTTGACCCACTTGAACACCTCCATCAGATAACCCCACACTCTGTGTCTTTCTAGAGTGCAAGTTAAGGTGTCTAAACCTGTCTTAGTAAATTTCTAAGATCCTCTATCATGGTAAAGTAGGCTACCTCCCTCCAGTCCTGGGTAGAACTTGTTTCTTTATTCTGGCTGCCGTCAGGTGATTTTATTCACCTATGTGTAGCCCTTCTTGTAGTAAGGGAATCTGGTCTACCGCAGTTAACACATGAGTTACCCGTGAACCGGTTTTGCTTTCATTGGATCCCAGCAACCAGCAACTCCTACTTAACCTGGCAGTCAGAGAGCAAAAAAGAGCACCTCCAGGTATAAGACTCTCTCTCTTTCTCTCTCTCTCTCTCTCTCTCTCTCAATCTCTCTCTCTTTCTCTCTCCCTCTCTCTCCCTCTCTCTCTCTCCTTCTCTCTCTCTTTTCTCTCTCAATCTCTCTCTTTTTCTCTCTCTTCCCTCTTTTTCTTACCCTTTGTACATTCATGTTTGACCATCATTTAGGACCTACACATTTCTTCCATGTAAAGATGCCCTTTACTGCGTTTTGTGATAAAGTTACGACATTAAATATTTTGCTCTGGCTAAAGACCAGACACTTTTATCCAACTTAGAAAATATTTTGAGGCTGAACTTCTATGTACGTATGTATGTATGTATGTATGTACGTATGCAAGTATGTATGTACGTATGCATGTATGTATGTATGTATGTATGTGTATGTATGTATGTATGTATGTGTGTATGTATGTATGTATGTATGTATGTATGTATGTATGTATGTATGTATGTACGTATGTATGTATGTATATATGTATGTATGTATACATGTATGTATGTATGTATGTATGTATGTATGTGTGTGTGTATATATGTGTGTATCTATGTAAGTAGACCTGAAGACGTTTATATAACACTATCTGGAAAGAAAACTGCGTCTACCAATGAGGAACAGAAATTGAAAATAAATAAATAAATAAAGAAAGAAACAAATAAAATAGAATAAAAAAAATCCAAGATATGGGACGGTGGAATAAAGTCCGAGGTTTCCGTTGAGCGGACAAAACGTCCTCTCCCTTGAGCTCGCCCGCTTGCGTTCTATTCCCTTTACACTCCGTCCC
>NC_134790.1:382500-392500 GCF_046742065.1 Oratosquilla oratoria
CTGCTGTTTTTAAATCTCCAACGCACCACTTTGGGGACAAGACCACTTTTTCCCCGATTATATATATGTATATATATACATACATATATGTACATATATATATATATATATATATTTATATATATATATGTAAATATATATATATTTATGTATATATATAAACATATATATGTATATATTTATTACTGTTGTCATTTTTAAATGTTTCATATATATGCATAAATATTAATAAAAAGACAAACGTATATATATATATATATATATATATATATATATATATATATATGTATATATATATATATATATATATATATATATATATATATATATATATATATGTGTGTGTTTGTGTGTGTGTGTGTGTGTGTGTGTGTGTGTGTGTGTGTGTGTGTGTGTGTGTGTGTGTGTGTGTGTGTAATAATAATAATAATAATAGGTTTATTGAGATAGCAGTGATACACTGACAATAATACAATTGGGCACTTTTATGAGTAATATAGTAATTATTAGAGTGATATGCTTAGTCTAAAATTTATAATGAGTTTATTGTGCGGACAATGGATGGAATGGCACTGTTCTTGTATCGGTCAGTCCTCGGCGCTCTGATGGGCTTGATTTTGTTTGAATGCCGAGTTGCATGGCGGGTGGGTGTGGTGTTAGTTGGGAGGAAGTGACGGTGACGTGGGTGTAGCATTAGGTCCTGTCCAAACTTATTCAGTGCCTCACTCTGTTTGTCGGACAATCTTGGCAAGCTGAGGGTGGTGAGGGCGTGTTCGTATCCCTCATACTGATTACCCAAGATAATTCTGCACGCTCTTTTTTGTACTTTCTCTAATTTCCTCCTCTGTGTGATGTTGAGTGATGATGACCAGGCTGGGGAGGCGTACATGAGGGTGGGGAGTACGAAGGTGGTGTAGACTCCCTTTAGATCTGGTGATGGGGTACCAAGGGACTTCAATCTGCGCAGCATGAAGAGTTTGTAAGAGGCTGTTCTGATGATGTTGTTCATGTGCTGGTTCCAGTTAAGGTGGTCGTCTATTGTGATGCCTAGTAGCTTGGCGGACTGGACCACCTGAAGGGAATGGGTTCCTAATGACAGTTGAGGTGGTGCCACCGCCTGTTTGGATGTACAAACATGCATGACCACGGTCTTGCTGTGGTTAACTGTCACATTCCTGCTCTCAGTCCACGTTTTGAGGTTGTCTAGGATGTTTTGTAGTGAAGAAAAGTCAGGCTGCCTGGTGTTGATGGGAATGCCAACTGTACAGTCATCGACGTATTTCCATCTATGTTGGGCGTCCATTAATGCGTCATTTATGAGGATGAGGAAGCACAGTGGTCCCATCTTGGTCCCTTGAGGGACCCCACAGGTTAGAGGGAGGAGGGAGGATGTCGTTCCCTGGTACCTCACTACCTGTTGACGTCCGGTGAGGAAGTCGGCTAGCCATGCTACCAAGTGTGGTTGGATCCCCAGTTGTATGGCTTTGGAGATGATAATGTTATGGTCAACAAGGTCAAACGCTTTCTTGAAGTCAATAAAGGTCAAGGCTAGAGAAGTATTGCGCTTGTCTAAGTGGCTGTGCAAAAAGTCCAGAAGATTAACAAGATAGTGAGTTGTGGAGGAGGATTTCATGTTGCCATACTGTTGTATATCGATTTGATCTTTAATTTTGTTGTATACTGAGTCAAAAACAAAACCCTCACAGATAAGGCTTGGGATTGGAGTGATGGCAATAGGTCTAAGGTCGCTTAGTGACTGTGGGTTCGGACATTTGGGGATGGGAGTGATATATGAAATTTTCCAGTCACTGGGGCAGGAGTTTTGACTCAGTGAAGCATTAATTATGGAGGAAAGTGGGAGGGCAAGTTCTGGGGCAAATTCTTTGTAGATTTTGATTGGTAGATCAGAAGGTGTTGTAGATCTGTTATACTTTCATTTACTTAGTTTAATGGCAACGTCTGCTTTCTGGACAGGGGCAGGGGGTGAGGGAGAGGGGAGGTAGGCAGGTAGGCCTGAGAAATTAAGGGGGGGTAAGGTCTGGCAGATAGAGGCAAAGTGAGTGTTAATCTCTTGAGCAGCTAAGTCAGGTGGTAAGTGTGTGTGTGTGTGTGTGTGCGCGCGTATGTATGTATATATGGGTCTAATTATAGGTGACTCAACTTAAGTCACAGTACCTAGATATTCATAGAGTACAGGTACAGTATATTTACAATGTACTTAAGTTTAAGTCAAAGTACGAGCCGCAGAAGTACTTTGTGATAAAACTCAAATTCCTGTCACAGTTTCGCAAAGAATGAATGTTAGTAGTTTTCGTACATACGCATTGATGTGTACATTGTTAAAAACCAGGATTCGAAATAGAAAAGTATGAGTAGGCTACATTGAAATTTTACCTATATTTTAACACATCACCGTTTTTATCACAGGGCTGCAAAACAACAACAGATACGTTATGAACACCTTAAATAAGAAATATTCACTATGCTGCAAATGGAAAGGTTACCCAAATATTTCTCTTGTCAGTAATAAAACTAAATTTGATGCAGAATATATAGTTAAGTATCAGGCCATTAAAACTTGTTCTATATTAACAATATATCAGGTAGTTTTATAACTAAAAATAACAGCTAAGTGCATTTACCCAATAGTATTATCAAAAGGTTTGCTAGATTCTGTATACAGTGTCTCTTTTGATTAAATACAGTGAAGTAATATGTACTTGAATGTACTTTGTATTTAATTTTGTGGTTAAGTACAACTACATATACTTAGACCCAACCCTGATATATTTGTATATATATATATATATATATTATATATATATATATATATATATATATATATATATATATATGTATGTATGTATATATAATATGCCATAATCTTTAAGTTTCATTTATCATTGGGACATGCATGGTACCTACTCAAGTAGTAATTGTATTCAAGTCCTTACACGATTTGATTCAGCTCATAGAAGACCCCAGAGCATCAATAGGTTAACAAATCATCTGGACACTTTAAACTCCCTATCGGAGAAATAATATCAGAAGTACAGGAGATTGATCTGTATATTTCGACTACTATCCGTATATTTCGACTACTCTTTCTGTTGAAGATGACTACAGATAGTAGTCGAAATATACGGATCTTCTGTACTTAAGGTATTATTTCTCCGATAGTGGGTTTAAAGTGTACATTTACAAATGTGTTATAATATTACAGTTTCCCATATCATCTGGATTAAAGAAATTTAGATTAAATTTATATCGATCATTGTAAGAAATTTGGGGTCCTTAGGATCGTCTTCTGGCTAATTTCATATAATATATATATTTGGCTTCATCTCCAATTCTTTCTATCAAAGACACAGAAAGTGGGTTCCTCATTCTCTTTAGTATTGGCCTTGTGAGCTTCGATGTTGTACGTGTTACTGCTTGTTCGAGTAAGAGTCTTGTCAGTAAAGGGCCATTTACACAGTCAAACGGTTTGTCAAACCCGGTTTGTCAAACAAGTGTTTGAAGTGATGTTTGACCGTGTGAATGGGCTATTTGGTTGTCAAACACGTTTGACAAACGTGTTTGATGACCAAATACCCCATTCACACGGTCAAACATCACTTTTAACATTTGTTTGACAAACCGGGTTTGACAAATCGTTTGACCGTGTAAATGGCCATTAAGTCATTTCAGACGTTTGTGTGGGATGGTTTTTGGCCCGGAAACTAGGACAGTGTTTGAAGGAAATAAACGATACTTAGAGTATTTTAGAAATATATGGATTGTGGGGTACACTGGGAGTTAAAAGCATGAGATATTTTACCCAAGAATAAGTTTGAATAAAAAAAAAATAGAATACGCAGATACATGATGAAGAAGATAACGTATGAATTAGCAAAAAAAAAAAAAAAGGGTCTATGAAAATACTTCAAAACAAACACAAAAATATGAATATATGAATAAATAAACAAATTAATGAATGAATTAACTAAATGAATAACTAGTTAAACGAATAAATAGATATGCGAATAGTTGATAAATAAACTAACAAACAGAAATAAATACACTGGTTCAAAAAAGCGCACACATATACAAATACACGAACTAAAGCAAAGAAAACAAACGTTTCTCACATGAATTATTTTCAAATATGATTTGAGAGTAATAAGTGCGTCGTTCCCTATAACTCAAGTTGAGCTCAGAAACTGAGGTCTTGCTCCGACAGCATCAGCTGCAAATGATACCCAAGTACCTCGAGACATCAACAACAAACAAAACCGAATCGGGACTTGACCAGCGTTTCCCACTTTTCGTCCTGCACCCTACACGTCACCCCTAGCCCTCCTTCTCCTCCCCCTCCTCCTCCTCCTCGGATTCAATTCACACGCTTCCTCTTCCCTCTCCTCCTCTTCCTCTTTGGTGTTATACCCTTTCTTCCCTCTCCTCCTCCTCCTCCTTCTCCCTCTCCTCTTCCTCCTTCTCTTCCTCCTCGGATTCAATTCACACGCTTCCTCTTCCCCTCCTCCTCTTCCCCTTTGGTGTAATACCCTTTCTTCCCTCTCCTCCTCCTCCTCCTTCTCCCTCTCCTCTTCCTCCTTCTCTTCCTCCTCGGATTCAATTCACACGCTTCCTCTTCCCCTCCTCCTCTTCCCCTTTGGTGTAATACCCTTTCTTCCCTCTCCTCCTCCTCCTCCTTCTATTCCTCTTCCTCCTCCTCTTCTCCTCTTCTTCCTCCTCCTCGGATTCAATTCACACGTTTCCTCTTCCCATCCACCTCTTCCCCTTTGGTGTTATACCCTTTCTTCCATCTCCTCCTCCTCCTTCTCCCTCTCCTCTTCCTCTCCTCCTTCCCCTCCTCTTCCTTCTCCTCGGATTCAATTCCACGCATCCTCTTCCCCTCCTCCTCTTCCCCTTTGGTGTTATACCCTTTCTTCCCTCTCCTCCTCCTTCTCTCCTCCTTCCTCTCCTCTTCCTCCTCCTCCTCCTCCCCCTCCACTTCCTACTCCTCGGATTCAATTCACACGCTTCCTCTTCCCCTCCTCCTCTTCCTCTTTGGTGTTATACCCTTTCTTCCCTCTCCTCCTCCTCCTCCTTCTCCCTCTCCTCTTCCTCCTTCTCTTCCTCCTCGGATTCAATTCACACGCTTCCTCTTCCCCTCCTCCTCTTCCCCTTTGGTGTAATACCCTTTCTTCCCTCTCCTCCTCCTCCTCCTTCTATTCCTCTTCCTCCTCTTCCTCTTCCTCCTCCTCCTCCTCCTCATTTTCCCCCTCCTTTGGTGTTATAACCTTTCTTCCTCCTCCTCCTTCTCCTCCTCTTCCTTACCTCTCCTTGTCCTTATCCAATTCTCCCTATTTTCCTCCTACTTTCTTCCCATTTCATATCCTATTCCTCCTCCTTCTTCTTCTTTACTCATTTTCCTTCCTCCTCCATCCTTCCTCCATTCCCCTATATTTCTGTCTCTTTCTTTTTCCTTTTCCTTCTTAATCCTTCTCTTTTTTCCTATTATCGCATTCTTACCGATCTTCCTCGCTTCTCTCTTCTATTCTTTACTCCACTTCTTCCTCCTCCCCTCTCCTCCATACTCCTCCCCTCTCCTCCACACTCCTCCCCTCTCCTCCACACTCCTCCTATTCTCCGATGCCTACCAATCTTCCTCGTTTCTCTCGTCCCTTCTTTACTCCACTCCTTCTTCCTCCCCTCTCCTCCTCCCCCCTCCCCCCTCTTCCACACTCGGGCACTTGAGTAGGTCATTATGCGGCCCCCAAGGCTGTCGCCTGCACCTGCTTGTACTCAAAAGCTCCCCAGCCCAATTTACTCCCAACATGTCCTTATTCCCCCCACTTCTCGATCTCCCTCCCATTCTCCCTTCTCGATCCACACTTTCTTCCACTACACCCCTGCCCAATTTGCTCCCACGCCTCGATCCACATTTTTTCCCCCAATACCCCAGCCCAATTTGCTCCCAACGTGTCCCTATTCTTCCACGTCTCGATCCACATTTTCTCCCCCAATTCCAAAACCCAATTTGCTCCCAACGTGTCCCTATGTTCTCCTTTCTCGATCCACACTTTCTTCCACTACACCCCAGCCCAATTTGCTCCCAAAGTGTCCCTATTCTTCCACGTCTCGATCCACATTTTCTCCCTAATTCCCCAACCCAATTTGCTCCCAACATGTACCTATATTCTTCGTCCTCGATCCACATTCTTTTCCACTACACTCCAGCCCAATTTGCTCCTAACGTGTCCCTCTTCTTCCACGTCTCGATCCACATTTTCTCCCCCAATTCCCCAGCCCAATTTGCTCCTAACGTGTCCCTCTTCTTCCACGTCTCGATCCACATTTTCTCCCCCAATTCCCCAGCCCAATTTGCTCCCAATGTGTCCCTATTCTCCCACGTCTCGATCTCCCTCCCATTCTCCCTTCTTGATCCACACTTCCCCCCCAACTACACCTCAGCCCAATTTGCTCCCAATGTGTTCCCTATTCTCCAACTTCTCGATCCACACTTCCATTCTCCCACTTCTCGATCTCCCTCCCATACTCCCTTCTCGATCCACATTCTCCCCCTTCTTTATCCCCCCGACTCCCCTTCTTCGCCTATTCATATATTCTATCCTCCTTCTGCCCCTTCTTTTCTTATTCCCCCATACCATATTCTTAATCCCCCCAAAGCTGAATCCCCCTTCTCGTCTTCTCCCATCTTATTACTGTCTAGCGTAATGAACTCGCTCACAAACCTCCCCATCCTCTCCCCCCTCCTCTCCCTCCCTCCTCTCCCCCACTCTTCTTCTCATCCTCCCAATATTTCTTCAAACCACATTTCTTCATGGAAGCTCGCTGGATGGGCGGGTTAGGGCGTCGTTACTTGCAGCAAAGGTCGAGGGGGATGGCGGTTCGAATCCTGCCACCGGCGAAGTTGAACCTAGGGCATGAGTCATTAAATTCCACGCTACCAAGTCCTCTGTGAGGGGCACCGTCATAGCCTTTGGGGGGAGTTTGTGACGTTCAACCATATCACATCATCACATTTCTTCATTCTCTTCCTTTGTCTAACTCCCATCGCTGATCGATACAACCTACTCCTAACCTGCAACCTGCTGACCTGGTACCTGACCTACACAACCTACCTTCGACCTGCCACCTGCTATTTGCCTCGTCATAGTGTCTCGACAACCTACCAACGCAACCTTCACAACCCTGCCACAACCTACTACAACTCTGCTACCTACCACCTACAACAACCCACCACAACCTCCACAACCCTGCCACCTACAACTTACCACAACCTACCACGGCCTCCACAACCTTGACACCTACTACAACCTCCACAACCCTGCCACTTACCACAACCTACTACAACCTACCACAACCTCCACAACCCTGCCACCTGCCACCTACAACCTATTCCCGAACGACCATCACCGACCCTCAACCTACTTCGGACCTGCAACCTACTTAAGGACCACATGTGCATACTCCGCTTCGAACTCCACCAAGATGAAACCTCAAACTTCGGTTCGAATCCTCCTGACGTTGACCATCCGCTCCACTTTCTGGAAAGGGTTCCAACTTCTTTAAGTCCACAGACTTCCCCTTCCAGATGAATAAAATCACCTGCCGGCAGGAACCACATCAAAATTCCTAAAATGATTCCTTCGGAGGGAAGAGCTCGTTCGCGTCAAATGGGGTTTGTTTCAAAGTTCATTTAAAGCTTCATTAATATTCAAGAGCAAACCGCACCGCGTAGAGGGAACCATACAACGCGCGGTTCGACACAGTCCGTTTCGTAACCCGACGTCTCCTTTAAAGGTTTCGAAGCAGAATCGAGGTTTCCATCCCAAGCGAAGTTCTTGGGTTGAGGAGTCGATCTACTTTAAATTTTTTAGGTAGAAATCACTTAAACCCTTACATTCCTTCGGCAAAGGGGGGGAGGGGTATCCTTCAAAGGAGGAGAAATATTCTTTGTGGCGAAAATATTAATCACACAAAAATCAAAACCCAATGGGTTATTCTAGAAAATAGGTTTGGCCTACATTAGTGAAAGCATTAAAACACAAACCTTGCTCTATTTGTCTCCAGCTGTGTCTATAGGAATACTACTACTACTACTACTACTACTACTACTACTACTACTACTACTACTACTACTACAGAAATATATATAAAAAGTAGAAAACAAAGAAAGAAATAAAACCCTCAAAGCTCTATTCCCAGCTATATCTATAGGAATACTTTATATATATATATATATATATATATATATATATATATATATATATATATATATATATATATATATATGAAAAAGGATTAATAAAAAAAATGATGGCCTGCTTCGACTTTTTTACTCCCTAGGGTGTCCCTATAGCAGAATAAGTATGTAAAATTCTGATTCTATTTCTAGCCACGTTCATTGGTATGTTTTGAAAACCAGAAACAGACTCTATCCTACCATTACTTACGGACCCTCATAGATGGATAGGATCGCCCTACGTTAGGAAAAAAAAAATATATAGAATTTCTCAAGATTCATATGACAATAACTGAATTCCTTTTGAAATCTAGACCTGACCTAGTTTGATACTTCCGTTACCTGAAGTGATTAACCTTACGGCTTAGCTTATCAAGATAATACGGCGCCAGGCAAAGTTAAGTACGTGAGAAAAAAAAAGCTTGATCTCTCAAGCTTCAAAGCTAAGATAAGAAGAAAACGATGAATGGTGAATGGGAGAGGAATGGGTGGGAGTGGAGTTGGTGGGAGTGGATTAGGTGGGAGTGGAGTTGGTGGGAGTGGAATGGGTGGGAGTGGAATGGGTGGGAGTGGAATTGGTGGGAGTGGAATGGGTGGGAGGGGAATGGGAGGGAGAGGAATGGGAGGGAGAGGAATGGGAGGGAGTGGAATGGGAGGGAGTGGAATGGGTGGGAGGAGAAAGGGTGGGAGGGGAATGCGAGGAAGTGGAATGGGTGGGAGTGGAATGGGTGAGAGTGGAATGGGTGGGAGTGGAATGGGTAGGAGTAGAATGGCTGGGAGGGGAAAGGGTGGGAGTGGATAGGGTGGAAATGGAAAGGGTGGGAATGGAATGGGTGAGTAGGAGTGGAATAGGAGGGAGTGGAATGGTTGGGAGTGGAATTGGTAGGATTGGAATGGGTGGGAGTGGAAAGGGTGGAAAGAGAATGGGGGGTAGGAGTGATATTGATGGGAGTGGAATGGTTGGGAATGGAGTGGGTGGGAGTGGAATGTGTGGGAGTGAAATGGGTGGGAGTTGAATGGTTGGGAGTATAATGGGTGGAAGGGTAATGGATTGGAATGAAATGGGTGGGAGTGAAAAGGGTGGGAGTGGTATGAGTGGGAGTGGAATAGTTGGGAATGGTATGAGTGGAAGTGGAATGGGTGGGAGTGGAAAGGGTGAGAAGGGAATGGATGTGTGGGACTGGAATGGGTGGGAGTGGAATGGGTGGGAGTGGAAAGGACAGTAGTGGAATGGGTGGGAGTGAAATAGATGGGAGTGGAATGGGTGGGAGTGGAATGGGTGGGAAGGGAATGGGTGGTTAGGATTGGAATGGGTGGGAGTGGAATGGTTGGAAATGGAATGGGTGGGAGTGTAATTGGTAGGAGTGGAATGGGTGGGGTGGAAAGGGTGGGAAGGGAATGGGTGGGTAGGAGTGGAATAGGTGGGGGTGGAATTGTTGGGAATGGAATGGGTAGGAGTGGAATGTGGGGGAGTGGAATGGATGGAAGTGGAATGGTTGGAATGGGTGGGAGTGGTATGAGTAGGAGTGGAATAGTTGGGAGTGGTATGGGTGGGAGTGGAATGGGTGAGATGGAATGGGTGGGAGTGGTATGAGTGGGAGTGGTATGGGTGGGAGTGGAATGGATGGGAGTGGAAAGGATAGGAGTTGAATGGGTGGGAGTGTAATTGGTGGGAGTGGAATGGGTGGGGTGGAAAGGGTGGGAAGGGAATGGGTGGGTAGGAGTGGAATAGGTGGGGGTGGAATTGTT
>NC_134790.1:400000-420000 GCF_046742065.1 Oratosquilla oratoria
GGTTTAGAAGTCACCCCCCCCCTCTCTCTCTCTCTCTCCTCTCTCTCTCTCTTTCTCTCTCCCCTCCTCACTCTTTCTCTTTCTCTATCCCCTCCTCACTCTCTCTCTCTCTCTCTCCTCTTTCTCTCTCTCTCTCTCTCTCTCTCTCCTCTTTCTCTCTCCCCTCCTCTCTCTCTCTTTCTCTCTCTCTTCCTCTCCTCTTTCTCTCTCCCGTCCTCTCTCTCTCTGTAATTATTTCGATCCTATATATATAATGCTGTTGATCTTTTCCTTTGATCTATTCTTCTAATAACTTAGAATTATTAGAAGATGCCTAATGTATGGGCAAAACGTCATAAAATGTTAGTTTTCCTACCCAATCATGACTCATTTAGAAGTATTATATACCCTCTCCCTCCTTCAGAGAAAAAAGTTATTAGAAGAATGGAAAGTCTCAATAAGAAGATAACTAATGCTTAATTTGCTGTGTTATTTAGTAAGAAATGCATTGAAGAGAACCTGCTCCCTAAATTCACTAATATATATATGTATATATATATATATATATATATATATATATATATATATATATATATATATATATATATATGCAATGTTGAAAAATAAATTCATAACAGTAAATAAATACAAAAATACACACGCAAATAAATCGATAATAAATAAATAAACAAATATCTAAACAGAATAATATATTAAGACATTTAAGGAGATAAATATGAATAATACAAATAGATGAATAGCTATATAAATTATGAAAAAATATGAAAATACATGAAGAATGAAGACAGAAGTAAAATGGATCAGAGAAGGATGGCCAAAGAAAGTAAAATGGATCAGAAAAGGAGGCGAAAAATGAGAACGTGATATACGGGGAGACTGAAGGTGAGAGATGAGGAAGGGAGAGAGAGAGAGAGAGAGAGAGAGAGAGAGAGAGAGAGAGAGAGAGAGGGTAGATGCTCGGGCACTTGTTTGGTGACAACCATGATTTCGAGGAAGCAAGACACAAATACAATTAGCTGGCAAGGGTTGCCTTAGCATGTGTGTGTGTGTGTGTGTGTGTGTGTGTGTGTGTGTGTGTGTGTGTGTGTGTGTGTGTGTGTGTGTGTGTGTGTGTGTGTGTGTGTGTTGAACGCGACAACTTTTTTTGTTATTAATCTTCACGATATTTCAAAATTTCATGAAAATAGACTATAGTTTGGGAAGGCAAGTATAGACATTTTTCCAATACCTTCCATCTTGATTGACATTTCAACTCCAGTCATCTTCAAAAGAGTAAACTACACAATCTAACACAATAAACTTATATGATTTAAAATACATGATAAAGACAGGAAAACCCACAACTTTGATTTCGCTCTTTGAGGACCCAGAGAGTTTGTTGACCTGATTCGGATCAAAGTTGGAAGGTCCGTGATGTCCTGACGCGAAGATGGGGCGAACATTTTGTCCTCCCGGTTGCTTGTGGGGTTCTAATGTCTAGCCAAATTATTAAACGCGGATATGGCCCAAGTCATGTTGGAGTGGTCAGGAAAACTGAGAAAATCAGTAAGAAAACCAATAACAGAAATTGTTCTCGTATGCAGTTCGAATATGTTTACATACACATACACACACACACACACACACACACACATATATATATATATATTTATATATATATATATATATGTGTGTGTGTGTGTGTGTGTGTGTGTGTGTGTGTGTGTGTGTGTGTGTGTGTGTGTGTGTGTGTGTGTGTGTGTGTGTGTGTATACATACAGTGGTTTAAGTTACTGTTCACTTGTTAGGTCTCAGCTGGATTCGAATCCTTGGCTTCACTGCGTACCATTTTCCGTATATGCCTCCGTCGAGTTCCTTGGCAATCTCGATCGTGATTGCATGGCATAGTAAAAAAAAGAATGTGGTTGAATATATATATATATATATATATATATATATATATATATATATATATTTTCTAAACAGAAATGTAGTAGCACATTTGTAAATTACACACAGGAACCCACAGTCGGAGAAAGAATAAACTTCGAATAAAGAAAAATCCTATATTTCGGCTATCAACTGTAGCCCTCTTTATTCGAAGTTTATTCTTTCTCCGACTGTGGGTTCCTGTGTGTAATATATATATATATATATATATATATATATATATATATATATATATATATATATATATATATATATAAAGAATAAGAGAAAAGCTGGAGCAATAGGAATGTTAAAGGGGAGAAGAGGGAGGAGAAAGAGTGTGATGAAGAAAGAATATGGCAAATGGGAGGAGGGGGAGAACAGATGAAAAAGGAGAGAAAGAGAGAGAGAGAGAGAGAGAGAGAGAGAGAGAGAAAGGGGGATGTTTGATAAAGCTACAACATAAAGAAGAAATAAAAGAGGGAAGCGAAATGGAGGAAGAGAGAGGAGAAAGAGAAGTACGAAGAGAGGTGGAGAAGGAAAAATGTGAACGAGAGTAAGATGAAGGAAAGAAGATTGAAAAAAGAGCGGAAAGAGAGTTTGGGAAAGAGAGAGACGAGGAAAAGGAAAAAGAATAAAATAAACGAAAATAAGCGAGTAGAGAGAAAAAAGAAGAGGAGAAAGAGAAGAAAAAGAAAAATAGTGAAAAGAGTAGGGGAAAGAAAATAAGAGGAATATATGGAGGATTGGGTGAATTACTAGAATGTATAAGAAAATTGTCACGACCAAACTAATGGCTTAGCTACAAGGTGACATAGAAGGAATTATTAGATAAAGTAAATAAATAAATTATATAAATAGATGAATAGATAAATACATAAATGAATAAATAAGTAGATAAATAAATAGATAAATAGATAAATAAAATAAATATAGAAATAAAAATAAAAATAAATAGATAGATAATTAAATCAATAATTTTTTGTCTTGGGCAGTTCGTACGATGGATTCCATAAAATGTCAGGTATGGTAATCAAAATTTTAAACCTAGAAAACCCAAGGGAAAACACACAATCAAACCTAAATCTTATCAATAAATCTTATAAATGATCTAGTAGAACGTAAAATGGCTTATCACTGAATTACAAGACTAGCATAGATAACGCAGGACTTGGAAGCAAAGCTGTGCGCAGGAACTGTTGGGAGGACTAAAGAGTCTTTCTTCTGGTAGTGAGGTCGAGATCAGCCGTCATCTACTTCCTGATTGAAAGTAGGAAGTTACGTGGGATTAGATGAGTCTTGATTATGGCTGGTAGGAGACTCGTCAACGTAAATTGTTTGGAATGAGTCTCTGATGCCGTTTCGGAAGAATAAGTAGTTTCCGGAGACAAATGTATCAACGACGAATTCTTCGACGGGAGTTGCTGGGGGGCACTACTTCGGAGATTGGTTGGTGTTCCGTAGTAGACGGGGGAGGAAAAGAGAGAGAGAGAGGAAGAGAGACAGAGAGAGAGGAAGAAAGAGAGAGAGAGAGGAAGAAAGAGAGAGAGAGAGAGAGAGAGAGAGAGAGAGAGAGAGAGAGAGAGAGAGAGAGAGAGAGAGAGAGAGAGAGAGAGAGAGAGAGAGAGAGAGAGAGAGAGAGAGAGAGAGAGAGAGAGAGAGAGAGAGCAGAACGACGTACCTATCTTTCTTCGTCTAATAGTCGGGTAGGTGTCCGAAATAAGTCGGTTGGCGAAGACTTGTAACTTCGCGTCGATATTACCATTCGCTGGGTTGCGATAACAGAGTAATTTGCTCTGTAGCCATGGAAGAGGTCCGGATGACTGCTTAACTTCCGTTTTGTCGTAATGACGGTGTTGAAGAATTTACATAGCATTCAGATGACAACCGTGAGGCAGCGTTTCCCAACCTGGGGTGCTGAAATCAATTATCGGAGGTGCTGTGAAGTGACGCACACAAAAATCACATTTATATATACATAATCGATTACCTAGCTGTGCATATTTGACTTTTTCCTTACTATCTTATTTTCTCTAGGGTGTTCTTATTTCTCCTACAAACAATATTGTCAATTTGTTTCAGTTCTAAGGAATCAAGAAAATAAGTCATCAAACAGTACACTTCACTTTCTTTTATCCTTCTAATAACAAGATAGGGATGCTGGACTGCTTAGACATGACAACAGGGGGTGCGTTGATCGGAAAATGTTGGGAAATGCTGATCTAGGGAATCTCTGCTTGTCTTTCCTCTGTTGCTATCTCGTCATCTGTTCTTGGTCTGTTGTTTGTTCAGTAGCAGGAATTAAGGTTCACACGACTCGGTGGCGCAGTTGGTAGAGCGCTGGACTGACGAGTACGATAATGCTCGCAGTACCCAGTTCGAATCCTGCCTAGGGCCGAAATTATTTCGGTATCGCTGTGCTTCGGGTCGTTACTCTGACTCTCGTGGGCGGGGAGTTGGGTGTGTGTGTGTGTGTGAAAGGTCATAGCATTACCCATAGATCGGTCATACGAGCTCTGAGCTCTCTTCCGGGAGGGAAATAGCTGTCGATCACGAGTCCAACACGTGATCCAAAGACCAAGGTGAATACGTAGGTCGGTACATTGTCGTAAGTACAAGGCAGGTTCGTCGGCAGAAGCTTGGAATTTCACTCAGACGTTGAAATACACATTCGTAGGTTACACACTTCCGTGGGAGGGCGGGTGTGGAAAAATGTCAATTGTCCTTACGTAATTGTTCGTATTCCACCGCTGATCCGCCATTTCACGATCACGATCCCGATCACGAATCCCTTAACCCCCCGGGGTCGTAGGGGCACTGCATCGATGAACAATTCACCAGTGACCTCCATCTTCCACGGTCGTGGGCAAGGGCCTGGGTCTTTGCAAAGTTCTTCCCTGTCCATTCTGTGATATTGTCTACCTACTTCTTCCTCTGCCTGCCTCGTCTCCTCTTCCCCTGGACTGTCCCTTGGAGGACGGTTTTCGATAGTCCGCTGGACCGTGTCACATGTCCATACCACTTCAGCTTTCTCTTCTTCACGGTGGTCAGGAGGTCTTCATAGTGCTTCACATACACAGATCCACCATTTGTTGTTGAACATACAACAGGTCTTTGTCACAGTTCTCGGCTGGTCCGCCTTATATAGCCTGGGAGTGGCCAGGGGCCGAATTTATAAAAGATCCTAACCCCTAGGTATAGAAAATAAATCTTCAAAATGGCGGAAAATTGACCTAAATCAGCTGTCCATAATGTTGAGGTTATGTCTAGACATCAGGATTTAGATCGTCGACATAGGGATTCAGGTAAAATTTCCGACATTAGGGTTAGGATCTTTTATAAATTTGGGTAAGGATCTTTTATGATTTAGGGTTATGAACTTTTATAAATTAGGGTTAGGACCTTTTATAAATTAGGGTTATGAACTTTCATAAATTAGGGTTAGGACCTTTTATAAATTAGGGTTAGGAGCTTTTATAAATTAGGGTTAGGCACTTTTATAAATTAGGATTAGGATATTTGATAAATTAGGGTTATGATCTTTTATAAATTAAGGTTAGGATCGCTTACAAATTAGGGTTATGAACTTTTATAAATTAGGGTTAGGAGCTTTTACAAATTAGAGTTAGGATCTTTTTTAAATTAGGGTTAGGAGCTTTTATCAATTCGGCCCCAGAAACGTAAGGTTTATACCAAAACGTAAGGTAGTTTAAGCTTCGACAAATGACCGAGTGAACGCACTTTAACAACCGGAGAGGAATAAGTTTTGGGCATCTTACGTCATTTAAGAAATTATTTGACATAATTCCGCTGGAACAAGGAGGCCATGTTCATTTACAATATTATACGACGTAAGTATCCTTGACTACTAAATAGGTTTACATACTATCTACAATAAATGACATGAATTATCATAAGATGATTAAACATATAATCTATTCGCACAGTGGCGTGTCAAAACGAAAAGGAGAAAAAACAAGAGAAAAGAAAGAGGGGGGAGAGATGAAAGTATAAGGAATAATAGAAGTGATAAAAATATATATGTGGAACGAAAAAAGAGAAAAAAATGAGAGAAAAGAAAGAGGGAGGTAAGACGAAAGGATAAAGAAAAATAGAAGTGATAAAGATATATGTAGGACGAAAAATGAAAAAACAAAACAACAAAGAAGAGGTAGAAGTAGAGAAGGTAGAATAGGAGGGTGTGGAGGAAGGGATGAGATGTTTTAAGGACATTTAAAGGAGAGAGGAGGGAAGAAAAAGAATATGAAGGATGTGAAAGGAGGAGACGAATAGTTCGGGGAAGAGAGAGAGAGAGAGAGAGAGAGAGAGAGAGAGAGAGAGAGAGAGAGAGAGAGAGAGAGAGAGAGAGAGAGAGATAATAAAAACATGCTAAAGGGGGTAATTAGATAACCATGTTTTGTATCTGTGTACATGGGAGGCTGCTTACGTATGCATGTTGACACACAACATTACGCATAATATAATACTACAGTGTAAATATAGATATCAGAGACTGATAATGCCAAGAAAATTTTGTGTACAAATTATAATCTTTATTATGAAGAGTAATGCATACACACATACACACACACTCACACAGACACAAGCACACACACACACACACACACACACACACACACACACACACACACACACACACACACACACACACACACACACACACACACACACACACACATACACACAGACACACACAGACGCACACACTTACACACACATCGTGTGGGCAAGAGAAACTCTGTGGGTTTATGTTTCCTTCTATTGTTGACTTGGCCTCGCCTCCGAGCGGGCTTCTGTTTACCTTGACTAATGTCAAGGACGCTTTCAGAGCATTATGGGCGTATGTCTTCGCTTGGTAGTAGCAGATTGAATAACAAGACTCCTCAGCATATGTAATATATATATATATTTACATATATATATATATATATATATATATATACATATATACATATATGTGTGTGTGTGTGTGTGTGTGTGTGTGTGTGTGTGTGTATGTGTGTGTGCAGGTCACACATGACCAGGGGTCAGGTCATGACCAGGGGTCGGGTCATGGAGAGTAATATGCATACCTTGGGTCAGGTCACTTGGGGGCAGGGGCTCAACAGACAGGACAGCGATTTGGATGAAATGTATAACAATCTGATTTAATTATTAATGCACAAAATACATTTATCCACCTGAAGTCAATACGGAAAAATAGTAATACTCCCAAATGGATGACGGACAGATTGAAACATAAGATCGGAATGAAAAGAGGACTTTACATAAAAATAAAAAACGGGGAAACATACTTTAGATCAAGATATAACGAAATGGCAAAGCTGGTTGAAAAGAATACACGTACAGCGAAACGCAATTATGAAATTAAGGTTGCCAATCAAGCAAAATCCAACCCAAAGGATTTCTTTCATTTCTATAGAACAAAAGATAAAGAAAGAATAGGGCCAATTAAAAACGATGAAAATGTCATGATAGAATCAGAGGAATAAAGAGTTAGGAGTTTAACAAATATTTTCTCTCGGTGTTTACTAATGAGAGGTTAGGTAAAGTGCCTGATTGCGATCCGATTTTCTGTGGGGATGAGGAAAGTAGTCTATCTAATATCAGCATTAGTGAAGTAGAAGTAGTCAAGCAGATTGAAAGACTTAAAGCTACAAAATTCCCGGGTCCAGATGAGAATGCTTATGGAGTGTAAATTTGAAATCTGCGACCAGTTAACTGAAATATTTAATAAATCAGTAGACATTGGTTTTGTGCCTACTGCTTGGAGGCAGGCAAACGTTGATCCTGTTTTTAAGAAGGGAGATAGATCGTCTATGCAACTACAGGCCAATCAGTTTGATATCGGTTACAGGTAAAACACTTGAATCAATAATAGTAAATAGACTCAGACAACACATCGAAAGACATAATTTAATTCGTGATACACAGCATGGTTTCTCCAAGGGTAAGTCATGTGTGACTAATCTTCTATCCTTTTACACTAAAGTATATAAGGCGTCAGATAACAATGGTAATTACGATGTTACTTACCTTGACTTTAGCAAAGCGTTCGACAAGGTGTCACACCAGAGACTACTAAATAAAATCAAAGCCCATGACATAGGAGGAAAAGTGTTAGAATGGATTAGAGCTTGGATTAGTAACAGAAAACAGCGGGTCACCATAAATGGATTAAAATCTAGGTGGAGCAATGTTACTAGTGGGATCCCCCGGGGCTCGGTTTTGGGTCTCTTGTTGTTCATTATGTACATAAACGACCTAGACGATGGAATAAATAGTGATGTTAGTAAGTTTGCGGACAACACTAAAATAGGACGCCTAATTAGGTCAGGAGACGACGCAGAGATTCTGCAGGATGATCTTAACAAATTGTTCACATGGTCTGTGAAATGGCAAATCAACTTCAATATCTCTAAGTGTACCGAGTTAAACGTAAGGCTACACAACCCCAAAAATAGATACAGCTTAGATAACACGCTTTTAGAGAAAACTGTGTGCGAGAGAGACTTGGGAGTTCTAGTGAGTCCGGACCTTAAAACCAGGAAACAGTGCATTATCGCCAGGAATAAAGCTAATAGAGCATTAGGTTTAATTGCTAGGACGGTAACGAATAGAATTACAGAGGTAATTATCAAACTCTATCTAGCGATAGTTAGACCCATCCTTGACTATGCGGTACAGTTTTGGTCTCCGTCCTACAGAATGGACACCAATTCACTAGAATCAGTACAGAGAAGAATAACCAAAATGATACATGGACTCAGAAATTTGCCTTACGAAGAGAGGCTTAGGCACCTTAACTTACATTCTCTGGAAAGACGCAGAGTGCGGGGTGATCTAATAGAGGTGTTCAAGTGGATCAAAGGCTTTAACAAGGGTGATGCAAACAAGGTCATTATATCAAAACAACAGGGTAGGACTCGCAGTAATGGATTTAAACTGGACAAATTTAGATTTAAGAAGGAAATAGGCAAGAACTGGTTTACTAATTAGGTGATCGGATGGAATAGACTTAGTAACCATGTAGTAAGCGCTGAAACTATCAGTTGTTTTAAGAAACAATTAGGCAACTTTATGGATGGGGATAGCAGGTGGTGATGGATATGGAGCTGCCTTGTGTAGGCCTTATGGTTTCTTGCAGTGTCCTTCATTATTATGCTCTTATATATGTATGTATGTGTGCGTGTGTGATTTTACCTAGATGTGAAACAGATTGAAATAAAATGCTATAATACTTAAAAGAATCTTTTCCCTCAAATCTTTATATTCAGATGAATGAAATTGTTGGGCGCTAACCAATATGAAAAATACAATAGTGTCATTGGTGAACAGAGGCAAATTATTGGAGGATAAGTCTTCTAACATATTTAACTGAAATGAGCACCTGAAAAAAAATAGGATGAGAGAGGAGGAGAATTGAGAAGACGGGAAGGAGAGGAAAAAGTAGAAGGGAGAGGAGGAAGAGTAGTAGAAAGAGGAGGAGGAAAAGGAAGGGAGAGGGGAGGAAGAGGAGGAGAGGAAGAGGAGGAGAGGAAGAGGAGGAGAGGAAGAGGAGGAGGAGGAATACATGGAGGAAGAGGTGGAGAAGAAGGAGGAATATAAGTATGTAGAGGTGGAGCAGAAGGAGGAATATAAGGAGGAAGAGGTGGAGGAGGGGGAAGAATATAAGGAGGAGGAGGTGTAGGAGGATAAGGGAAAAGAGGAGAAGGAATTAAATGAGGAAGAAGTGAAGAAAGAAGAGGAAAAGGAGGAAGAGCATATCGCTGCATCATTGCAAGACTGTCGTAACTCAAAAATTTCAAGTATAGAGTTACAATGGTTTATAAGAATGCCGAATAATTCTGCGTCTTTTGGTAATAAAGTCGTAATTCAAGTGGAGCCCTATTTACCTAATCAAAATGGTAAGTTTTGTTGCTTAGGGTAAAATTATTCAAGTTATAGGACTTAGATACTTTAAAATGCTTCTCCTGAAAAATCACGAAATTTGAGTTACGACAGTCTTGCAATGATGCAGCGATATAAGATAGAGGAGGAGGAAAAGGAAAAAGGACTCGTCTGACCTTTAAATGATGTAAATTTTCGCTCATCTTTTGTGTCCAACAGACCCACCTCACTCCCGGGAAACCAGGTCAGCTTCCGACAAGCCAACCATGTTGCAGGTAGTACTGGGTTAAATAGTCCCTACGAGAGGACACAATGAGCTTAACCTGGTAAGTGAAGGAGGTTTAGCTTATCTGAGTTAGCTTCTTCCTGGAAGCTTCATCGGAAGACGTTCTGGTCTCGAACTCGCTTAATCACGAGTTCGAGTATCGCACTCCTCTCCGATTGCCAGCAGTGACTGTTACCTGAGCCAATAGCCTGAGCCCATAGGGCAATGGTGATGGATTCGGCCGTAGCTACTCAGCGCTTCCTGGCGTAGAATTCTCATTTTACTTCCGTGCCCAGTGCTAGTTTTCGTATGATCCTCGTTATCAACTTTATTTATATAAAGAAGACTTGTTTGGTAGTGAATGCGTGAGGATTTCCCCTGAGCTGTATCATGAATATCCTATCCACCAATCCTTATATCTTCACTGCCTACGTTGAGATTTCTCTAAAATTAATAAAATCGCCTGAGACAAACATGATGAGAAAAGCCTTAAAATCATCCAAATTGTCCTTTTTGGCAATTAATGATTAATATAGTTCCGGCGATTTTTTTTTTTTTTTTTTTTTTTAAGTAGCCATCTCGCGAGGGAAAAAATGTCATTTTTTCCATCAACTTTTTTATTTCGTCAACTTCTATTTCCCCCGTCAATTCCCATTTCCATCGAGTCTATGGACAAAAGTTGATGTTGATTTTTTCCCATCGTGTCAAAATTGTTTCGTTTAAGAATGACGGTAATCTCTCTTTTCCCCCACTTTACTTGAAATAAAAGAAAAGTTTCTACAAAATTTTGAATTTTATTTCTTACTTTTAGTTAATTAATTCAGAATTTTTCAATATTTCAAATAAAGAAAAAAAAACTGTATTGCAAGGAGTGTATAATTCGTCTAAAACTTGGGCTCGAGATGAAATTAGATACTTTCTCTTATAAACAGAAAAAAAAGGAATTAAAAATTTATCTAATATTCTTTGAAAATAATGATTAGTGAAAATGAAGATCTCCTCGTTAGATTATTTGATTTAGTATGAATTTAGGGACAATATACGTTTGAAAATGTATAAGAAAAAGAAGTTATGAAATCAGTCACAATATTATGTAAAAATACGATGATACACACACACACACACACACACACACACACACATACACACACACACACACACACACATATATATATATATATATATATATATATGTATATATATATATCTATTTGTATATATATATATATATATATATATATGTGTGTGTATATATATATATATATATATATATATATATATATACATTATATACATACACACACACACACACACACACACACACACACACACACACACACACACACACACATATATATATATATATATATATATATATATATATATATATATATATATATAAACATACATATGAAGAGCTTGGATGCAACAAAGGTTGCCTCGTTTGCATTGTGTACCCAAATTTTCAAAACAAAATATAAATCACCGAATATTATTGGATCAAAAGACCCGGTAGATCAACACAAGACACAAGAGCAACGTGCACTGGTGTCGTACCCGGAATCGTGTTGGACTCGCATTCGCTAAATCGTGGGTTCGAATCCCGCACTCCTATCCGATAGCCAGTAGTTTCTGTTACCTGCCCGAGTAGTCTAACCGCATGGGTGTAAGGTGATGGTTTCTGACGCAGCTACTCAGCGCCCCCTGGCGTAGTGTCCTCACCTTCCTTTACTTCTCCGTAAAAGAAGAAAAGGGAATATAAGTTCTTCAATATCGGAGCCAAATTGCTTCACAAGCCAATCTTCGAGTAAAGTTCTTACAAAAGAAATAATACATAATCCATCTTTTAACAAACTTCCCGCTAAGACAGTTTCACGTAATACATATAATTTTTTTTTAAATTCAATCAACCATATGTCTGATACATTCAACATCCCGTTTTATTTTTACTCTTAATCTATTACCTTTATATTTTGCGCGTAGATTAATTGTTTTACTTCAAGTTGAAAAGAATTGGTAAAATTTGATTCAATTTTGATTTGTTTTATTTAACTCATTTTTTTTATTTATATTTTGTTATTTCATTCTCGTGAAGTTAAGGTTAAAAAGAAGATAGGCAAGAATTGCCTTATTGATAGAGAGGATTGATGAATAGAATAGATTTAGTAATCATGCAGTAAACGCTGAAACTATTGATTCTTTTATGAGAAGATTAAATAATTTTGTGAATAGTGATGGCCTGTGGTAAGGGACATGGAACTGCCTAGTGAAGGCGATATGGTCTCCTGCAGGCTCCTCTAATCTTTTGTTCTTATGTTCTTATCATATTCTACTTTATATCATCGTGTTTAAATATTTGTATAATTTTCTATTCTTCTGGAGCATCAAGGAAATTGCAAACTGATACAAAACGTTGTTAATACGAAGAATGTGGTCTGAACAATGAAGGGAATAGGGAAAGAAGGAAACATGATGGTCCTATTAAAAAAAAAAAAAAAAAAAAAAAAAAAATACCCGTCACAGAGAGAGAGTGAGAGAGAGAGAGAGAGAGAGAGAGAGAGAGAGAGAGAGAGAGAGAGAGAGAGAGAGAGAGAGAGAGAGAGAGAGAGAGAGAGAGTTTCCATAGGCCCTTCCTTATTCTTTCTACACGGTGACCTGCCCTACAGATTCTCCTCCGTCAAGAACCAAAGAACTCTCAGATTGCGGAGTCTAGATCAATTTCAAGAATAAAGAGAAGAACCAAATAAGCAGGACTCGAACCCACTCTCCTTCAGGTCACAAGCAAAGCCCAGAAACTACCGGAACGCCTCAGCGGTGCCGGGAATGAGCCGGGAAGGCAATCTCATCAAACTTGAATATTTTCATAAAAGGAGTCTAGACAAATTTCAAGAACAAAGAGAGAAACCAACTGGGCAGGATTCGAAACCACTCTCCTTCATAAGTACATAAGAATAAAGGAGACTGCAAGAGACCATAAGGCCTACACTAGGCAGCTCCGTATCCATCACCACCTGCCATCCCCATCCATAAAATTGTCTAATCGTTTCTTAAAACAACTGATAGTTTCAGCGCTTACTATATGGTTACTAAGGTCACAAGCAAAGCCCAGACACTACCGGAACGCCTCAGCAGTGCCGAGAATGAGCCGGGAAATGAGCCCAGAAACTACCGGAAGAGCTCAGCGGTGCCGGGGATGAGCCGGGGAGGGAATCTCATCAAACTTGAATATTTTCATAAAAGAAGTGTATGATTCGAGGAAGACGTCAATGGACGAGACCCTGTGGGGAGCGTCCGGTTCCTTCACAAAACCGAGTCGAAAAGGGTAAATACACCGAAGAAGTCTGAAAAGAAACACATTCAAAAGGTATTAAGGAGGCTAAACTCTGCCAGGTAAAAGTAGGGTCGAGGAGACGAGAGAAAAAAACGAAGATAAATAAATAAGTAAACAGAAGAAAGAAGAAGGGGGAAATGTCGACGGAGATGGAATGTCGAATTTTAGTCAAATCTGGAATAAATATTTTCGGGCGACAAGGTGCAATTGTAAAAGAAGAAAAGCTTAAGAAAACATAGGCTGACCTCCTCAATACAGTGGCATTCTTTGTAGATTCTCTGTACTAAGCGGCAGACAAAAGACAATAGGCATGTGTACCTCAACTTGGGTTGGCCCCTTCCCGATCCAGACCCCGGGTAAGGAGGTGGTTCACCACTTTATTGTATAATAAATCTTGTATTTGTTCCAGTAAGATTTATCCAGTGCCCCACCTCCACGGTTATGAAAGGGTTAAAATTCTGAATGTAAACAAAATCACAAGACGGAACGAAGATTGCCGCGCCCAACGTATTTGCCTTCCCGAGAACCAAGAAGAAAGGTTCTGGAATATAGATGACGCTCGGGAAAGGCGCATTGCATGGCGTAATGGTAGCCCCCCCCCCCCCATGACCATCTCGTCGAGACCATCTGTCGAGGTAGCCGAAGACAATTGCAGCGCCTGTAAAACACTCTTGGGCGACGTTGGATATATATGTATTGATCCAAGGAAGAAGAAGAAGAACGGACAAGACTTCTCAAAATACCAAATGGTTTTGGGCCGAGGGCCTTCCGGAGGACGAAGAACGGGAACTGGAGGAGTTCGCTCAAAGTCTTTTCTTGGATTTTTTTCCCGTTCGAACTGAGATGGATGAGGGAAAGTGAGTCCAAAAAGTGTATCTATGTGGTTAAAAGAAGAACACCAAATAAGGAGTAGGAAAAATAAATAACGAGATGTAGAAGAGGAAGAGGAAGGTGAAGAAATGAAAAAAGAGGAAAATAAAAACAAGAGGACGGAAGAAGTGGAATAAGAAGGAGGAGAAGAAAATAAAGAAAAAGGTAAAGGCGAGAAGGAAGAGAAAAGGAAGGAGAAGCAACAGCAGCAGAAGAAGAAGAACATGAAAAGAATAATAAGAAGATGAAGAAGAGAAAGAGGAAGAAGAAGAAGATGAAGAAGAGAAAGAAGAAGAAGAGGAAGAAGAAAAAAAGAAGACGAAAATGATGATAATGTTGAAGAAGAAGAAGAAGGAGAAGAAGAAGAAGAAGAAGAAAAAGAAAAATAACAAAAAATAAGAAGATGAAAAGGAGAAAGAGGAAGAAAAGGAGGAAAAAGAACAATAAGAACAACAACAAAAAGAACAAGATGAAGAAGAGAAAGAGGATGAAGAAGAGGAGGAATAATAATAAGAGGAAGAAAAAAAGAAGAAGAAGAAACGTAAAAGATGAAGAAGAAGAAGAAGAAGAAGAAGAAGAAGAAGAAGAAGATGAAGAAAAAATGAAAAATATGAAGAAGAAGAAGAAGAAGAAGATAAAGAAAAAGAAGAAGAAGAGGAAGAAGAAGAAGAAGAAGAAGGAGAAGAAGAAGAAGGAGAAGAAGAAGAAGGAGAAGAAGAAGAAGAAAGAAGAAGACGAAGAAGAAGAATATGAAGAAGAAGAAGAAGACGAAGAAGAAAAATAAAATAAAAGAAGAAAACGAAGAAGAACGAAAATAGAATAAAAAAAAGGAGAAGAAAACAAAGAAGAAAAAAGAGAATGAAAAGAAAACGAAAAAGACCAAGAAGAAAAAGAAGAATAAAATGCAGAAGAGTAAGAAAAAATGAACATAAAGAAAAAGAAGAACAGAAAAAATGGGATTAAAAGAAGAGGAACATATTTGTTCTCCAGTATAAAAAAAAAAAAATCTCGTTAATGCCAGATGATGTTCTTAAAACTAAGAGAATCTTTTTGTCCATTATTTTTATAGCGTAATAAATATAGTTTCCAATACTCTCTAGAATTAAGTATAAAGGAAGTATAACGTCTCCTTATGATTAAAAAAAAATAACTGAAGTATACATTCAGTGACATTATTTTTTTTTTCAAATGTCACAACACGCACCATTCTTTGTAACAATCACAACATGAAGAAGCTCATCACTTGTGAGAACATTTTGGACAAAGGGGGCCACTGCTACCACGGACCACCACCATCTTCTCCGCCCTCCTATTCCTCACCCAAACGTCCCAAGAATTGCAGAGTCCTCAAATGGATCTAACCACATTCCCCAACTTGGGTTACATTGGTGTATATGTAATATTTGTTTTCTTTATTTTGAAACAGGGCCGAAGACGAACCAAGATGGGTTCGTGAGCTGTATTAATAAATGAGTACCTACGATGTTGACAATGTATATAATCAGGTCTCCGGTTTCGAAGTCTACAGCGGCGTTTCTCAACCAGGGTTCCCCGGAACCCTAAAGTTCCGCAAAGGTCCCTAAGGGTTCCGCGAGAACAAGTGAGATAAGCTTATGCACTTTTGAATTTTTATTTAATTTCATATACGTAATATAATTAAACACGCACGACATATTCTTGGTTATTGTAATAATGTAATATAGACATCATCCTGTCTAACCTATTATTACGGTGAAAATAAAATAAGACATGGTATACATTTTTTTTTTTTTTTTTTGCCCAGGGGTTTCTTGAGACATGCAATTTATCTTAAAGGTTACGCAAAAGTAAAAAGGTTACGCTGGTCTACAGGGTACGAAAGTCGTACAAAAGACTATAGATAGGTTAAGGAGTTGTGTTTTTCATGTAAATACACCCATGAATCTACTTTACTTCATCTCTCTCATCTTAACTGAGAGCGATCCCAGTTCCCACAAATGAGATTTTTTCCACGAAATTCACAAGTGAATCTGGATTTCCACATTTTCCCCACAAAAAGAAGGAATTATCATATACACAAGTAAGTTCATTGCAACATATAATTTGCTCACAAAACATCCCATGTGAGCAAATTTCTCAGACACAAATTTGAGGAAAATTCTCACAAAATGGCATCGGTGCTTCACTTACCAACAGCCTTTCCTCACATTACTATCAAGGTTCACGCCAGTAGGTGTTTACCTGCGGCCGAAGCCGTCAACATAGCCCAACTTCAGTATCACTCACCGTTTCCTGTTGGGAACCAAACCTGAGCACCCGCAGATTAGGTGAGATCAAAACCAATGCGTCACAGCAACCCATTGAAATTTTTGGTAAATGTGCAAATTAAAGAATAAATTTCTTTTCGTCTTGGTAATGTTGGTAAGACTGATTTGTACCCTCTCAGTAAGGTTGGTACGACTGATCTGGGAGACGCATTTGCTAAAAAAAGTAAATAACCTCATTCGTGGGAATTCAACAACAATGACCAATTGAGTGACATTATACGACTGACAGTGTGGTCGACAAGCTGTTGGTAAAGGTGACATAACCTTGAAATGTTTGTTATCAAATTTAAACTATCAAACGTTGACAGATTTTTGATAAAAGGAAACTATCAAATATTCTGTTGCTGACAGACTGTTTTGAATTTTTAATCTGTTGCAACAGATTGTACACTGACTGTCCATTTTCGTAAAGATTCATAACCATAGTTTTGTTACACACTTTGCAACAAATCTAGTCGTGCATCAATAAACAGCAAATCATTCTCTCGGATTTCCTTAACCATCGTTTGGTGATAGAATATATATATACATATATATATATATATATATATATATATATATATATATATATGTATATATATATGTATATATATATATATTGGTGAAGCGTGGCAGGAGATTCTCTCTGAGACAGTGTTTGTGGTCCTGCGTGTGACTTCCCCCAGTTGCAACACGGTGACTTCTCCCCGTGCTTCCCATTTCATTTAAAATATGCTCCCTTTCCCTTTCTTTTCACTTCAACTGAGGATGCAGAAAGATCTGCGAAACGTCTTGATAACTATTTTGTTGTGCTTGTATTTTGTTTTTTGCTGTATTTCTTGTATTAATTTCTTGTATTGTGTTTATTGTGTACTATACTTTTGTGTCTATTATAACTTTTGTGTTTCCTATGAATTTTGGAAATCTGATTTACTCCCTTTCCCCCTACCAAAAATCTACTTTTCGCAAGCTTGAGAGCTCACGGAAAAAACTAATCAATAATTCTTTTGATGTCGTTTTTAACAGAATATATATATATATATATATATTTTTTTTTTTTTTTTTTTTTTTTTTTTTTTTTGCATCCGACTTAGTTATGGAACAAAAGGTCTCCTGTCGGCTTGCTCAGCCTTTGTAATCTTTTGTAATCATTGTAATTCATTGACTCATTCCGACAAAACCCAGATGACTTTATGCATTTAAAAGCAGAACTCTGTGCTCAGAGGAGGATGGATGTCATTTGCAGACTTTATTCTGGCTAACGGTAAACAACTTTATTCATCTAGGAGAGACATGGCGTGCCATTTCATATTGTTCAGTACAATATTCTAAACAACCTTTCCAGTGGCCCCAGGTCAAATTAGCAGTTAATCCTAAGTTATCTGTGTCTATTCGCTTTCTTGTTAGCCTCTCTTCATCTACGAGTGTGTGTGTGTGTGTGTGTGTGTGTGTGTGTGTGTGTGTGTGTGTGTGTGTGTGTGTGTGTGTGTGTGTGTGTGTGTGTGTGTGTGTGTGTCTGTGTGTGTGTGTGTGTGTGTATGTGTGTGCTTGTGTCCATGTACACCTGTGAAATGTACATTTGCTCGCAAGTACGCTAGTATTAGTGTACTTGTACTTATGTACATTTACAAATATGAGCATATATATATATACATATACCTACTCCTATGTGCGCGCACCTTAACTCACTTTTTCACCTCTCCTTCCGCTCTCCTTCCCCCTCCTTCCTCTCACTCTTCCGTCTCCCTCTCTTCCTCCTCCTCCTCCTCCTCCTCCTCCTCCTCCTCCTCCTCCTCCTCCTCCTCCTCCTCCCATCCCCCCTCCTCAACCACCACCCTCATACACTCATAGTACACAGACATCCCCCGATATAAAAGTCAGATCAAGTCTTTTGGCACCCCCTACTCGCCTGGTCCTCAATGTGGACACAATCGTCCGCTGGGGAGGGACCAGAAGCGAGTGGAAACAATGGGGAGGCGCGGAGGGGGACTAGGAGGAGGAAGTGAATAGAAAGGAGGAAAGGGGAGGAGGGAAAAGACGATGGAAATAGAAAATTGGCAAGACGAGATGGGAAATTGTATTATGCTTGCGTGTGCACGTGTGTGTGTGTGTGTGTGTGTGTGTGTGTGTGTGTGTGTGTGTGTGTGTGTGTGTGTGTGTGTGTGTGTGTGTGTGTGTGTGTGTGTACGTGTGTTCATTTACCTAACTGTATTTACCTAGTTTTAATATACATGAAAGAAACAATGTTCGTGGCGTTCTGCATCTCCCTTTCCAACTCATCATACCAAACTTCAAATTCACGAATAATTCCAACTGGAAACATATTCTTATTTTCCAATTATCATACTTAGATTTGAATTCATGTATTGTTCTATCTTGGGCTGGATATCCTTCTAAGCTATTACAACTATTTATGCATCTGTATGAAAAAAGTGTATTTCTTCACGTCCTTTAAATATTTAGGCTTTCTCAATATGTTCTCATTAATTGCTAAATTTCTCTCATCCCTAATTATACATCACATTTGTCAATGTAGTCTATCCCCTTTATCAAGCTTAAGACTGTAATCATATCATCTCTTTCTCTTCGACCTTTCAACGTTGGGAGACCTATTGCTTTCAGTTTCCCCCAGATATGGCTTATCTCCACAGCTTAGTTGTTGCCGTATGTATTTTCTTAATCTTGCATCTATTCTTTATTCCGTGTGGGGACCATACCACTCATGCATATTCAAGTCTTGGGCGGATCAGGGTTGCTATGAGTTTCTTCATCATCTCTTCATCCATATAGTGTAAAGCTAACTTAATGCTCCGCAGGAAGAGAGAAGAGAGAGAGAGAGAGAGAGAGAGAGAGAGAGAGAGAGAGAGAGAGAGAGAGAGAGAGAGAGAGAGAAATTAAGCAAATGGCAGTGGTAGAGAACAGAATTAAAAAACGAAAGCAAAACTGACTCTGTGATGGACACAAAGGAACTGAAGCAATTCAACGAAAGAAGATACGGAGAACCTGAACAAAAGAAAGAGAAAGAAGAGAAGACGGGCAAGGTTACCAAAGAGGAAATGGAAGAAAAGAGAACATGGGTTAAACAGCAGAGGACATGTTGAAGGAAAAAAGAGAGAGGAAAAAGAGAAGAAACGGAGCAGAACCAAGGGATGAGGAAGAGAGAAGAAAGGAAATAGAATTGGACAGAAGTAAAAAAAAAAAAAAAAAAAAAAAAAAAATCCGAGGAAAAGGAAGTCGAAAAAAAAGTCACGACCTACGAGAGGAAGGAAATTCTAGAAAAGATCCACAAGAAAAAAAAAAAAAAGGACGAAAAAAAACAACAACAACACAAGGATGACATGACCAAAAACACTAGACGAAAGGGAGGACGACGGAGGGGGAATTAGATAAGGAGAAAACATTAGAATAAAAATAATAGGAACAAATAAAA
>NC_134790.1:425000-427500 GCF_046742065.1 Oratosquilla oratoria
TTCTCAGTAAGCCCAAAGGAGAGGGATGAAAGGAGAACCTACAAAGATCAAGGGAGCAAGTTAGGGAGGTTAGGGAAGGGGTTCGATTAGGGAAGATGAGGGGGAAGGAGGTGAGGGAAGGGTGGGCAGAGAAAAGGGAGGGGAAGTCTTTTCATAGAGGAAGAACAAAAGAAGAATAAAGAGGACGAGAAGGTGGAGATAGGAGGTGAAACAGAAGGAGGAGGAGGAGGACGAGGAGAGGGAGGACAAAGAAAAGGAGGAGGAGAAGAAAGAGAATGAGGAGGAGGAGGTGAAAAGGGAGATGGTGGATAAGGAGAAGGAGGAGGAGGAAAAGAAAGGAGGTGAAAAACGAAGAGGAGGAGGAGGAGTAGAAAGAGGAGAAAGAGGAGGAGGAAAAAGAGGGGGAGGAGAAGAAGAAAGAGGAGAAAGAGGAGGTGACCGAGCAGGAGGAATAGGAGGGAGAGGAGAAGAAAGAGGAAGAGGAAGAGAAGGAAAAGGAAAAGGGGTAGGAAAAGAAAGAGGAGAAAGAAAAAGAGGATGAGGATAAGGAGAATAGGGAGGAGGAGGAAGGGGAGGAGGAAGAATAAAGAGGAAAAGAAAGATGTAGAGGAGGACGAAAAGAGAAAGAAGAGATATAAAGGGAGGAGGAGGGGAAAGCGAAAGAGGAGGAGGAGGAGCAGGTGGAGGGTGAAAAGGACATGAAAGAGGATTAATATAATGATGACAACAGAACTGAGAGTAAGGATATGAACAAAGATGAGAAGATTGTAAGGAGGAGAAGAGAAAGGGGAGGAAGCTGTCAAAAAAAGAAATATAAAAAAGTAGTACACTGAAATAAGTACAGTATGTACTTTACGAGGATGGAAGAGGGAGAAAATAAGAAAATAGGATGGGGGGGGGAATTAAAGGAACAATGGCCATGGTAAACAAGGAAACACTGGAGAAAGAATGCGAGGAACAATGGCGTAAGTAAATATAAGTAGAAAAGAAAGCGATGAGGAGGGGAAAGACAGAGTGAGGAAGAAATTAATGTTGTTGTTGTTGCTATTGCTGTAGTTGTTTTGGTTATCATTATGATTATTATTATCATTATTAATTATTATTATTATTATTATTATTATTATTATTATTATTATTATTATTATTATTAATATCATTATTATTATTATCATTATTATTATTGTTATTATTGTTGTTGTTGTTATCATTATTATTTCATTTATCATTATTATTACCATTATAATTGTTATTATTATCATTATTATTATCATTATTATTATTATTATTATTACTATTATTATTATTATTATCATTATTATTATTATTATTTATTTCATTAATTATATATATATATATATATATGTATATATATATATATATATATATATATATATATATATATGTATATATATATATTTATATATATATACATATATATATATATATATGTGTGTGTGTGTGTGTGTGTGTGTGTGTGTGTGTGTGTGTGTGTGTGTGAGAGAGAGAGAGAGAGAGAGAGAGAGAGAGAGAGAGAGAGAGAGAGAGAGAGAGAGAGAGAGAGAGAGAGAGAGAGAGAGAGAGAGAGAGAGAGGTCGACAAGAGTCTCGAACTCGCCAGACTCTCCCGAAGAACACCTTTAGGGTTAAAAAAAAAACTGCTGGGTCTTGTCAACGTGCGTCCAGCTGACGAGACCTCCAGACGAAGAGGTGCTGACACCCCTTTTAGTGTCAAGACTTCTGGGCTGACCATTCGCGGGTTACGAAGTCTTCTTCAGGAACATGACTTAGAAAAAAAATACTCTCGTCTCAACGTTCCGGTAACAAAGTTGTCTTCGTAAACGAAAGTATACGAGCACAGAATTGAAAGAAAAACTAAAAAAAGAAAATAAATAAAAGTATAAAATGAAAATAAGGTGTGTATATATATATGAGGTATGAGAAAAAAGAAAAAATAATGCAGGTGATATAAAGAAAACTTAATAAAAAAAAAAGACACAAGTAAAAATGAGGAAGGATGTGAAAAATATATAGGATAGAGAAATATGAATTTGAAAGGAAATGATAAAAAATTGAAAATAAGACAAATCAATTTACAACAAGTAGACCAAAGTAAATTACTCGTATATAGAACTGATAAGGAGATTAGAAAGAGGAACAATTAAATGTACATAAAATAGGAATCTAAAAGAAAAATTCAGTGTAAAAAAAGAAAAAACAAATCTTAGGGAAGCAATGTAAAAATGTAAAAAAAAAAAAATAATGACGTGTGAGATTGAAGAGAAAATTAAAAAAGGTCTTGGAAATAAGAGTAAAGCGAGTAATAAAAGAAATTGATAGATAAACAAGGGGAGCAGTGTAAAATAAAAAGGTAGACAGAGAGCAACGAGGGACATCATAAGTAAAGACAAATGAAAACATATGCAGTCGAGAGAAATGTAGAGAAACAATGGAATAGAAGAATACTGCAAAAGGATTTTTTTTTTTAATAAAAATAGAAAGCA
>NC_134790.1:445000-457500 GCF_046742065.1 Oratosquilla oratoria
ACAACCACAACTACAGGTATATATCAACTAAGAGGTTGAAATATATTATATAAATATTCTAGAAAAATAATATCATGATAGTCACAACTACAATCATATTCACAACCACACCCACAACCACAGCAATAACAAAAGCGTTGTAATTGTAAAAAGAATGATTATTATAATAGTAATCATGACAATGATGATAATAGGAACAACAATGATAATGATATTAATAATCAGGTATATATCAACTAAACATCAATACTCTTATATGAAAAAGTTAAGAGGTTGAAATGTGTTATATATTCTAGGAACCACAACCACAACCACAACCACAACTACAGTAATAAGAAAACCATTATGATTATAAAAAAAATATTATCATAATAGTAATCATGACAATTATAATAATAAGAATAGCAATGATAATGATATTACTAATCAGGTATATATCAACTAAACAACAATATTCTTATATAAAGAGGTTACCATATATCTATCCTTTAACAATGTTGAAACGTATTATATAAATATTCTATAAAAATACTACTATCACTTAGGGTAAAGACCTTAATCATTTGAACTCCTACATCAACGTAGTTTTGAAGATCTTACGGCAGGAGCCTCTTAGTATCATGCCACTAATTCAACCTTTACCATATTAACTTGAAGCGCAACCACAGGAACCAATTTCCGATAAATCTTTGGACTCGAACCCGGGCCTAGACAACACCAAAAACGAGACCGAAACCAGCGCGTCACAGACGCAATCCCTCTCGGCTCCTTCCCTCGTAAGGCTGTTTCATTCACCTACGAAGTAGTCCCCTCGGTATTGAAAGGGTTAAGTCTTACACCCTCTCACCTGACTCGCAGGGGGAGACGGGGATTGTGTGTGTGTGTGTGTGTGTGTGTGTGTGTGTGTGTGTGTGTGTGTGTGTGTGTGTGTGTGTGTGTGTGTGTGTGTGTGTGTGTGTGTGTGTGTGTGTGTGCCGCGCGACTTCGGCGGGCAATGGGGAGTTCCTAATGAGGAGAGGGAGTAATTAGTCAGAATTTATGAAGAGGAGGGGGAGGGGGAGGGGAGGGGAGGGTAGGGGGAGGGGAGTGGAAAGCAAGGGGAGTAGAATGTGCGTCGAGCAAAGCTGAATGAATATTTGATTGGCGAGGGGAGTGAGAAGAGAGAGAGAGAGAGAGAGAGAGAGAGAGAGAGAGAGAGAGAGAGAGAGAGAGAGAGAGAGAGAGAGAGAGAGAGAGAGAGAGAGAGAGAGGGAGAGAGAGAGGGAGAGAGAGAGAGAGAGAGAGAGAGAGAGAGAGAGAGAGAGAGAGAGAGAGAGAGAGAGAGAGAGAGAGAGAGAGAGAGAGAGAGAGAGAGAGAGAGGGGGGAGAGGGAGAGATAGATAGATAGATAGATAGATAGAGAGAGAGAGAGAGAGAGAGATGATAGAGATAGAAGAGAGAGATAGAAGAAAAGAGATAGAATAGAATAGAATAGAACAGATAGACTGATAAATAGAGAGAAAGAGCGATTTCTCAGCATTCTAGGATATTGCTACTAATCATATCACCCAAGAAACTTACTACAAAAAATATAATGTATGCTCTCCAGCTTCTATTCCGCAAAATACTTTACATATTCCTAAAGGAAGTGACTTAAGTTATAATACCTGTTACATAAATTCAAGGCATAGTTAATGGGTAACAAGCTATCTAAACCAAACATTTGATAATCGATAACTGATATGACAAAGTTCCATAAGTACCATTTTTCAATCTTCTTATATGATCAGTTTACCCTAAATGAAATTTTTGCTCAAACGGGATCAAGCATACAATCATGTTCCAAGGCCACCAGATCTACAATATAACTTTTCTTTAACGAATGGATTATGTCTAACCCAGCACCATACACCCTTACTCGATCTTCCGTCAGATGTTCTTGTTTGCGAAAGAAACATACAAGAAAAGGTGTTAAATCTTATCGAGGCTAACTAATTAGGGATTGGTGCCGTTAGGTGATTTCATTCGGGCAAATATTCGTGGGTATACACACACACACACACACACACACACACACACACACACACACACACACACACACACACACACACACACATACACACACACACACACCACACACACACACACACACACACACACACACACACACACACACACATATATATATATACATATATATATATATATATAGATAGATAGATATACATAATATACATACATACATATATATATATATATATATATATATATATATATATATATCTTATATACATGTACCAAAAGACCTTTACCGTTTATGAAGATATGGCCTAGTAAAATACACACATCATAAATTAAACCCATTGAAGCATCCCTCCTACTTCAGGACTGCGGGGACGATGAGTTGCTCTTCCTTGTTGAAAAGCAAAGCATCGTGTCACAATTTTTTTCCATAGTATCTCGGTACATTAAAGCTGAACTTGGGTTACCTCCACCGCTTCATTGTACGGTGCCCCTCCCCACCCGCCACTTTCTTCGTCCGCTCAAAAATAGAATACGAATCAGTTGAGAAAGCATAATTTTCGGCTATGTAATCCCTTTATCCATTCATGGTCTCTCTGTATTCACTAATATCCTTTGTAACTATTTTTTTAGCTTAACAGACATACCTTGTGCACTCAAAACCACCTTCACCCTATTCTTTTCGGTCTTCCTCTTGTACTCACTCCATCCACCTCTGTTTCTCCCTTCCAAGATTTCCTGATTTATTCTTCCCTTGTACACTCAAAACCACCTTCACACCATTCTTTTCGGTCTTCCTCTTGTACTCACTCCATCCACCTCTGTTTCCTACTTCTCAGATTTCCTGATTTATTCTTCCTATGTACCCAAACCACCTCATCATTCTGTTCTTCTTCATCCGACAGCCATTTTCCCCACCACGTTCTCTGCCTTAGACGTTTCTCATCCCATTCAAACTCGGAACATTTATCATATTTCTCAAATGCTTCATCTCAAAAACATTTAGTTTCTTCCTCTCCGCCTCCTTTGCGACCTAATTTCTTTTATCCATAGAGCACCGTGGGTGCAATCACTCTTTCATAAAAACTTCTCTTTGCATTCATTCCCAAATACCTGTATTTCATTATATTTTTTTGCTCCGCCCAGACATTAATTTGCTTCCTTTGCTCTATAATTCACCTCCACATCCACTCCATTACTCTCCACCTGAAACTCCTCACACCTCCACATTCACATTCAACGTGCGATCATCATTTCTTGCGCCCACGTTTAATTAATCCATTTTCATCTCTCGTATGCTTTTCTAGACTCAGTCACCGACTGCTTCAGTCTCTCCTCAGAATCAGACACAAGTACAATGTTCACTTCCTAATTAATCTCATTCACGCCTACTTATTCCATACCTCTGCTGAGTCTCTTTGCTTTTACCTTCCTTGCCATCTAAGCTATGAGCACGTTGAACAACCATGGCAACATCATACAACCCCGATACCTCACACTTACCACAAACCGTTCAACTTTCTCCAATCATGACTCCTACACATATTCTAATACTCACATAAACAATTTCGACCACCTTCAGTAAAGCTCCTACAATTCCATATATTCGAACATGCTTCACAATATTCCTATCATTTATATCATACGCTTTCTCCAGGTCCATAAAAGCCTCAAAAAGTCATTATTATCCTCATTTCCTAAACCCACAATCACTCTTCCCCAATCACTCTATTTCCCTCCTAATCTTCTCAATCAGCACGCGTCCATAAGCTTTATAAACCAAACTCAGCAGACTTATCCTTCTTAAACTATTACATTCATAGATAGCTTAATTCTATTTTTATGGTATGACTACACGTGTATATATTTATATATATATATATATATATATATATATATATATATATATTATATATATCTATACATATGATGCGCCTCATCAAGAATGAAGGAAATTTTGTGAAAAGGAAGTAAAGGAAAAAGTAGAATTATGACCTGTTTTTTGGATGAGAGAGCACAATGGTTAAATAAAAAGTGAAAGTTGTTTTTAAATTCAATCGAAGTTCCCATCACAATGACTGATTGAAGTGGGCCGCGCCCGAACGCAGAAGACCCAGTCACGCACGTAGCGAAGTAAATACAGAGTCGTGGAATTCGAAAACTGGAATACAGTTGGCTTCGTATACCCCTTACTAAAATAAGCAATGAATTAATAAAACAAATAAATTAATTATTAAATAGATACATAGATAAATGAAAAATAAATAATGCAGTTAGCTTTGTAGCACCCTTACAAAAATAAGCAAGTGAATAAATGAAAAATAATTTCATTATTGAATAGATCAATAAATAGAAATAAAAAATTAAATAAATAAATAAATATATAAATAAATAAATACATAAATATGTAAATAAATAAATATGTAAATGCCATTATTTCTAGGTACTTTGACTGTCTAAACAAAACAAAAAAAGAAAAAAAAAAGTGGTAGAATGCTGAGCCTTAATTTTGAAATTGTGACTGAGTGGGTGATATTTGATCGCTTGTAATTAATAACCATCATTCATCCAAAGACCAATAAATGTTAATCCAGTAAAGCTTATGAGCAAGCAGATAACTAGATATAATTTGAAAAAAAAATGCCAACCAGTCAAACATTTCCGTCCTTTTTTTTTTTTTTTAGACATTCATCAAACAACAGTGAGGAGATCAAAATAATTTTCATTATCCAGAATACACTTGGCAAGTTTCGTTTGCTGTTTTGATTTTTGTTTTGTAAGCTGGATCAAATGACCAAAATGATACATGGACTCAGAAATTTGCTTTACGAAGAGAGGCTAGGCACCTTAACTTAGACTCTCTGGAAAGACGCAGAGAGCGGGATGATCGAATAGAGGTGTTGCAGTGGATCAAAGGTTTTAACAAGGGTGATGCAAACAAGGTCATCATATCAAAACAACAGGGCAGGACTCGCAGTAATGGATTTAAACTGGAAAAATTTAGATTTAAGAAGGAAATAGGCAAGAATTGGTTTACTAACAGGGGTGGTCAACGAATGGAATAGACTTAGTAACCATGTAGTGAGCGCTGAAACTATCAGTTGTTTTAAGAAACGGTTAGACAACTTTATGGATGGGGATGACAGGTGGACATGGAACTGCCTAGTGTAGGCCTTATGGTCTCTTGCAGTCTCCTTCATTCTTATGTTCTTATGTTATCAGCCAGAGGGGTTTTTCTTAAGTGAATAAGAGCCATCAGGTTCGAGGAAAAGTCTTATGTCTTTGTTTCAAAAAGTCTTATGTCTTTGTTTCACAGTTACTGGAACATTGTGCTTCCAGTTCCAGAATCTCCAGTTATTCTTTCGCTTCCCCACATTCATCTCGTGGTCCTTGAACAGAATGAGATTAACGGAACGAGATTAGCGTCAGGTTAACGGATTGTTCCTCCTCCTCCTCCTCCTCCTCCTCCTCCTCCTCCTCCACCTCCTTCTCCACCTCAACCTTGTCTTCCTCCTCCTGTTCCTCCTCCTCCTCCTCCACCTCACCGTCTCCACCTCCTCCTCCACCTTCTCCTTTTCCTCCTCCACCTCCTCCTTTTCCTCTTCCACCTCCTCCTTCTCCTCTTCCACCTCCTCCTCGTCTTCCTTTTCCTGTTCCTCCTTCTCCTCCTCTTCGTCTTCCTCCTCTACCTACTCCTCATCTTCCTCCTCCTCCTCCTCCTTCTACTACTCCTCCTCCACCACCTCTTCCTCCTCCTCCACCTCTCCTCCTTCTCCTCCTCCACCTCTTCCTCGTCTTTCTCCTCCTGTTCCTCCTTCTCCTCCACCTCCTTCTTCTCCTCCATCTTCTCCACCTCCTCGTCCACCTCCTCCTCATCTTCCTCCTCCTCTTCCACCTCCTCCCTCTTCTTCTCCTCCACCTTCTCCTCCTCCTCCTCCTCCACCTCCTCCTTTTCCTCCACCTCCTCCTCCACCTCCTCGTCTTCCTCCTCCTATTCCTCCTCCTCTTCGTCTTCCTCCTCCTGTTCCTCCTTCACCTCCTTCCTGGGTCACATTGGTGCTATTCATTATGGCCTCCAGGCTGTTTCCCGAGGTGCCCTATCAATTTGGTGCCACAAGTTGCCTACCGGAGGAGGGTCAAGGCGGCACTCCCTCAGGTTGTGGTTCTCCGTCTTTATTAATTCCCTTTCTTGCTCTAGGGCTGCCACCGGTCGTGCCCACGGGAGGATGCTCTAGGGCTACCACCGGACGTGCCCGTGGGAGGATGACGCCACTCCTCCAGATCTGTTTCATTGAGTCTGTTTACAGAAAGAGCATCAACAAGGACCGTGTCGTTTTCTATGATTCAGAACACTACAAGAAGGGGAAACGTGAGCTGGTATTTTCTTTTAAGAAGAGCATATCGTATATGTAGTAAAGTCTTATTCGAAAAAAGTATAAACCACAGGAACTAGAAGATGTGAGGTTGTCACGGGAAAAAAATGGTTGAAATAGAAGATTTTTTTTTTTTTTTTTTTATACAAAATACGATGTGTCACTTGACCATTACGGTGATATAAGGAAACAAGTAAAAACTTATATATGAAAAGAATAAACAGATAAAAAATAAAATAACAAGTCAACAGAAAGACATCCGTCACAGGACATTCAATTCGTCAGTGCACCACCTGGAAAATATGACCAATTACTGGACCGGGACAGAACAGAGGTGCTCCGTAAAGAACTTTACTTTGTCAAAAAGGAACAAAAATAATCAAAACAGCAGTGTCTCATCTATAGCGCAACCATCGAGACGGGTTTCTTAGTCCGGTCACACACGTTCAGTTTAAACTGACAGTTACAACTGTTCAGTTATAACTGTCAGTTGAAACTGCACGTGTGTGGGTATCCCAGTGGTACTGAGACACCCACACACGTGCAGTTTCAATTGACAGTTATAACTGAACAGTTATAACTGTCAGTTGAAACTGCACGTGTGTGGGTATCTCAGTGATACTGAGATACCCACACACGTGCAGTTTCAACTGACAGTTATAACTGAACAGTTGTAACTGTCAGTTTAAACTGCATGTGTGTGGCCGGCCTTAGATTATCCAGAACAGTGAGCTGTTTGATACTTCGAGAAGCGGAGGGGACGGGTGAGGGCAGAGAGGTGGACCGAGGGGGGAAACAAGATGAGGAACGAGGTAATCTCGGTCACAGAGTATACAAGGTATTGTTTTTGTTTCGAATCTTCTTCCTAGGGAATTCCTGATTAGGACGAAACATCAGGAAATAAAATTTCCAACTGTTCTCTTCGTTTGCCTTTCTAACCTGCCACTCAAATATACGTACATACATACGTACAAACAAACATACATACATACATACATACATACATAAATACATACATATATATGCATACATACATACATACATACATACATACATACTTATGTACGTACAAATATACATATATACATACGTACATAAATATATACATACATACATACATACATACATTCATACATACATACATACATACATACATACATACATACATACATACATAATGTACATAGACGCTCGCCAGGTATATGGTGATATTTGGTTTATGAGTGAAATAAATGTCAATAATCTAGCTTACAGAGACATGTTTATCATGGAAAAAATACATAAAAATATTTAACTAATCAAATGAATGCCAGATTAATTAATTAATTGATTTATTAATACGGATCTTACCTTAGCTGATGCGTTGCCCAAATGATGACGCCATTGCGATAAACGTCATTATCAGGCTCTGACGTCACTTTTAAACTGAACTCCTTTTCACTCCGAAGACGTACCCTTCGATAAAAAAAAAAAAATCGTTTCTGTTCCAGTAACACGCAAACGCATTTTTCCCTTTTTTTTCTTTTTCCATACGAAAGGTCAATTTTTTCTATGGAATTGTTAAGTTATGTTAGGTTAGGTGAAGAGCTATTGGACAACGTAAGTTTGATGTTAAATATCCGTGCTTGCTTGATTCTGAAATTTCACCAAATTCTTTAACACTGAACAAAATCATTAAAGCGCATAACTTCATTAAAGAGGAGTAGAAGGTGGATCAGGAGGTGGAAGATGTGAAGGAGGATGAAGAGGAAGAAGAGGAGGAGGAAGAGGAGGAGGAGGAAGAAAAGAAGGAGGAAACTGGAAATAAATCCAACACAATCATCTTTCGTTCTCAAGTATATGTTATACAAAGACGGTTCCCATCTTGTTGTTTAATATTGGATCACTTCACGATTTCTGTCAGGCTGTTATTCAAAGCAAGACGATGTTTTCCAGCCTAGAAGTGGCCCACAAACTTTCTCACAAACTACAACTCTGCACGCACTTACTATCCATATAGGAAAAATATTTAAGCACTACTAACTGCTTTCTAATCTGTTGTTTACTTTCATAGTCAATAATTAGCTGCAACGTCTGCCAAGACGCTCATATCTTCCAAATTTAGAAGAAATTCTCCAAAGCACACGCAGTCCACAAATGCAAAATATAAACAAACGACGAAAGCTAGCCTCTCCTAAGCCTCCCACCACCCTTCAGCCAATTGGAACTCAGGTACTCGAGCTCATGCATTTTTCCTGAATTGTGATTGGTTATTGACCACGGTTTCCTCACTTGAGACCTCCCGGCGCGGCAAATTTGAAATCGAAGATAATTGGATCTTGTGTCATTAACTCGTTCTGTGTATGATGGAATTTTTTTTGTTGTTGTTGTTGTCGCGAGGCTATTTTATTCACGTATTTTACTTGCTTATGGTAGTTATTCAGTAACGAATATGACGTACTCATCCCCTGAATGATGATTAGTAAATGGATTAGATTTGTAGTAACAATAAAATCAATACCAGGAGTAATAATAGTATCAACAATAATTATGCTTTAACGCTTATTACGTCTTTGGTATAATAGTTTTGGCATCAGTTTCAGGATCTAGTTTCTTTAAAGGTGACTTCTTATTACGGTACTCGATAACAATGTGGTTATGGGCCATTTCGATGAATTCTGTAAAGTGGGACCTCTTTCGGTTGGTAAAGAATTAACTGATCTGGAACGAAAGGACACTTCTGCTTAACAGATCAATTGTTTTATTCATTACTAGTGAATAAGTAACTGAATAAATAAATAATTATTATTAGCAGTATCATCATCATCATCATCATCAATCATCATCATCAATATTATTATTATTATTATTATTATTATTATTATTATTATCATTATTATTATTATGTATATATATATATATATATATATATATATATATATATACATATATATATATATATATATATATATATATATATATATATGTTTGAATATCTAGGGAGCAGATTCTCTTGTATGCATGTGTTGTTAAAGTCGACAGCATTGAGGAGGTTGTTAATCTTCTTATGGGTATTCTTATGGGTATTGGTTAGAAAGCTGGAGAATACCCATAAGAAGATTAACAACCTCTTTAATGCTGTTGACTTTAACATCGCATGCATATATATATATATATATATATATATAAATATACATATATATATATATATATATATATATACACTGAATTGAACACCACAGCATTCAATTCAGTGTGTATAAAAGAAAACCTGCGCCCTAAGTATATATATATATATATATATATATATATATACATATATATATATATAATTTTTCTTTAAATCTTTGGAATTCGAAGTCAACCAACAGCCAATCTTGGCATCACCGATGAAACTGAATTTTAACTTTTATAGTCGCACCTCATAGGCGCTATGAACTTCACTGTTAAACCAAAGCTTAGAAAAAAAAACAAGAAAAAAAAACAAGAGGATCATGATACCTTCTCTGATTGTTGAACTATAACAATTTGATTCTGGTCATCACAAAAATGTATTTATCAATTAATTTATTTATTTATTTATTTGTTTATTTATTTATTTATTCATTTAATTATGAGAGAAAACTCTTCTGTTGTTTTACTACTACATTAGTAAAATTACTTCACTGACGAGTAAGGCGATTTGATCCAGGTAGAGAACACTAATCACAAGTACTGGAGTGTTGACTAAGCCAATTGCTTTTTAAGAAACGCAAACAATAAACTACCATGACGTCCAGGCTTCCAAATATCAGTAATTAACTTGCTAATTACCGCTAATCTAGCGAAATATTATCACCTCGATCAGATGGTCTAGCCGGTAGTTAGCGATTTTTTGTTCTTGTTTAGCAGACTTTGGCACGATCATTGTAACATATTCAGTTTAGTGCGTGATTCACCATGGTCTTGGATCACGTGTTGGACTCGTGATCGACAGCTGTTTCCTTCCCGTAAGAGAGCTCAGAGCTCATACATGACTAATCTATGGGTAATGCTGTGATCTTACACGCACACACACACAAATTCCCGCCCACGAGTTGGAGCAACGACTCGCAGCGCAGCGATGCTGAAATTATTTCAGCCCTGGGCGTGTGTGTGTATGTGTGTGTGTATGTGTGTGTGTGTGTATGTGTGTGTGTGTGTGTGTGTGTGTGTGTGTGTGTGTGTGTGTGTGTGTGTGTGTGTGTGTGTGTGTGTGTGTGTGTGTGTGTGTGTGTGTGTGTGTGTGTGTGTGTGTGTGTGTGTGTGTGTGTGTGTGTGCGTGTTTGTGTGTGTGTGTGTAAGCTCGCTGGCCGAGTGGATTAGGGCATCGTTACTCATGGTAAAAGTCGAGGGGATGGCGGTTCGAACTCTGCCACCGGCGAAGTTGGATCAACGATTATTCGCTACAATCCACGACTTCAGTCTATCTTCGCTGTCGTCAAGCGATTTTATTCAACTAAGAGGAACTTTCTGAAAGCGTGAGGCTATGAATAAGGAGAGAAGCGCTGGTGAAAGACATCCCATAACATCAACATCAGGCCTTCGTTAACGAGACCGCTAATTTGAGGAACCCCATACACGGTACGACCTGGTCGTAACGTCCAGATTGGATTGTGTATGTCAGTCGGACAGACCAAAATCACTACATACACGATCCAATCTGGCCGGATCTGACCAGGTCTGTCCGGCGACCTCAAGGTCAGATCGTAACGTGGATGGGGTCCTTCACAAATTTTGTTCATGTTCAGTTCAAACGATTTTACTCAAACGAAGAAACGTCACAGTGGGAAAGTTTTAGCCCTTTCTCTACAGAAGCCTTAAATAAAATCATCTTACGGCAAATCATATGAATAAGAATAAAATAAAATTAATAGAAATATGTATATAACAAGTAATATAAATAAAATATTTAGAAACGCTGCAAGATGGATACTCGATTCATACTTACGATGGCTTTCACACTTCTTCTCAATTTAATAAAATCGCTAGACGGTAGCTAGAAGAAACACTAAAACTAATACCAAAATACTAAAGTAATTGATACTAAAAAACTAAAAACACTAATACTAAAATACTAGAATAAATTCTAAAATTCGACAACTGTACCGATTAATCTTTCTTCAACTACGTCCTGTGTAGATTCCATTTTGGCTAAAACTAGATTATCCGTAGAGGCGTGAACGTGCTAAGAATGAAAAATATTATCAACCTTATGCAGGGAGGACATAAGATCTATAATTGTTTATCACAGAATTTGTGCTCTCGATCTGAAGTATTGTTTACATGTTTGTGTACTTGTTTGTTTGTTATGTGTGTGTGTGTGTGTGTGTGTGTGTGTGTGTGTGTGTGTGTGTGTGTGTGTGTGTGTGTGTCTATGTTTGTGTGAATGTGTGTGTGCACGCACAAACACAAAACTCACGCAAACACATGTATGCGCACACACCTCTCATGGCGCTGTGGTTAGAGCTCTGGCCTGCCACTACGGAGGTCCGGGTTCGACCCTCGCCCGGGGCTGAAATAATATCAGTATCGCAGCGCTGAGGGGTGTTACTCCAACTCTCGTGGGCGGGGAGTTGGGGGTGTGTGTGTGTGCAAGGTCATAGCATTACCCATAGATCGGACCTACGAGCTCTGAGCTCTCTTCCAGGAGGGAAATAGCTGTCGATCACGAGTCCAACACGTGATCCAAAGACCAAGTGAATACACACACACACACACACACACACACACACACACACACACACACACACAAAGACACAAGAACACAACATATTACATTTGACCTCATTATGGACAGAAAGGTTTCATGTTGGCATTTAGCATTGTATCTCATTGTAACATATCCAGTCCAGTAAACAACAAAGTAATATCGTCTAATGTGTGCTAATCAGTCATTTTGTTTAACTCATTTTACAGATTTATTCATATATTTATCTATTTACTATTATCTATTCGGCCTCATTATGGTCAAAAAAAAAATTCCTGCCGCCATCGCTTGCTATTGTAACCACTTCTATGTTGAAGTCATATCAATGATTTTTTCATATGAGCGCTAAGATCTTGTCTTTATTTGCATCAACGTAGCACTCGTTATTTGTTTTGTTTCGAATAAGAAGATTTCCTGCT
>NC_134790.1:465000-470000 GCF_046742065.1 Oratosquilla oratoria
ATATATATATATATATATATATATATATACTGTATATAAATGTATATATATATATATATATATATATATATATATCATACATATGTATATGTATAATTACATACATACATACACATATAGGTAGATAAATATATCAATAAATATACAGTATAAGAATACATACAAGAGCTCTTGACAGATAACCGAATAAATTTACATTTTTCATGTTGAGGAATTCATTCCTAATTAAGTCAAGTTCTGTCAGAAAAAAAAAAGTTTCGCCAAATTGTTCCACATGAGGCCAACAAAAGACAGGGACAGACAGAAACGCAAACACACTGTCCTCCGAAGAGGAGGAGACAGAGCGAATAAGCAGCAAATTAGCGGAAGAAAAGAGAACGACGAGGGGAAACAAGGAAGACAAAAGGACGAAATCTGAGGACAATAGGGAATGAAGAGAACACATAATGCGAACAAGAGAGGGGAAACGAGATGAGTGAGGGGAGACAACATGGCTGAGGGATGAGATAATGTGACTGAGGGGAGGCTGACTGCAGAGAGATGAGGGAGACAATGTCGACAGGAAGAGAAACAGCAACTGAGGGGAGAGGACATTGGCAAGAGGGGAGAAAACATGGATGAGGGGAGACAGCATGAGTGAGGGGAGAGATAACGTGATTGAGGGGAGAAAGGCCAGATATAAATGAGGGTAGACAACAGGGCTTAAAAGAGAAACTACATATGGGAGTGGTGAGGCAACAGTTGAAAGGGAGAGACAATATGGCTAAGGAGAGATATAATGGTGATGAGGAATGAAACATCAACATATACATATATATATATATATATATATATATATATACATATATATATATATACATATATATATATATATATATAGATATATATATATATATATATGTACAACACTGAATGTGCCCCAGTGATTAGAGATACATTTCAACAACCACAATGCACTTTAATTCTGAGCCATCAAAGGCCGACATGGAGAAATTGAAATGCGGTACTGCCAAGGCCTCGAACCCAGCAACTACGGCACTTGTCATGTGGTTGCTGGGTTCGAGTCCTTGGCAGCACCGCATTTCAATTTCTGCATGTCGACCTCTGATGGCTTAGAATTAAAGTGCATTGTGGTTGTTGATATATATATATATACATATATATATGTATATATATATATATATACATATATATATATATATATATATATATATATATATATATAAAGAGAGAGATAGAGAGAGAAAATGGGAAATGAGGAGGTGAGGACGAGAGCGGGAATGGAAATGCGTGTAGCTATTTCAGGCAATATTTGGGATAAAACATCTAGGCACGGAATAATCTCTATATACACTGTTTATCGTGAATTTGATGGTAGCATCAACAGGTACATTTGTGAAGATTCAGCATTAAGAAATGTAACCACACTATCCTTATCAACTCCAGGAATTCGGGACTGCTCGGCCAGACAGTCTAGAGAACAACAACAACAACTCCAGGAATTTTTTAAAAGGAACTGATATACTGGAGTTCAGATTTTCGACGTGACATTTTGTGAATGTACATTTCTTTTTCTTATTAAGAGGGATTTTACATCTTTCTCCTTAGTTCAGTGTTAGAATCTGATTTATAACAGTCAGAAGGGGACAGCCAAGTTTGTACGTACTCATACTTATATTATCGAATATAGACTTATATTATCGAATATATACAATATTACAGATAGCTTAGGCCTTCCACTTTTGTATTAACAGTGTGAATAAATTGATCAACCTGCACACATTTGCCCATATTTACAAACGCGAACACACACGTACACACATGTACACACACAGACACATGCACACATACATAAACGCACGCACACACACACACACACACACACACACACCACGAGTGACGAATAGAAAAGTTTAGGAAAGATCAAAAGACAAGCCGATAAATATACAAAACAAAAATAAATATAAAGTAAAAGAAAAATCAAAGAAACACGCCAAAGCGACACATACATAGAAGGACCGGACACGGTTCGGAAAAAAAAAGAAAAAAAGAAAAAAGAAAAAAAAGATTCTGAAGCAGAAAACGGAGCGAAGCAAATGAAAAGTAATGGATTCCTCCCTCTCCCTCCTGGCCGACGAGCCCCTGAGGGGCGCGGAGGAAGGATGGCAGACTCGTTCAGCTTCAGCAGTGCCTCAGCACCAGATGGGAGTAATATTTGTACAGTAACTCCAAGTTTTCTTCACCATCGTTTGGCTGCCTCATTGAACTACCTCAGACAATTCCTTGGGGGTAGAGAGTTTGGCATTGTCTTGATATACGCAATCTATAGCGAATCCGATGGTAGTCTCCGCAGTACTATTTGTACAGTAACTCCAAGTTTTCTTCATCGCTTGGCTGCCTCATTCAACTACCTCAGACAATTCCTTGGGGGTAGAGAGTTTAAGTTTGGCATTGTCTTGATATACGCAATCTATAGCGAATCCGATGGTAGTCTCCGCAGTACTATTTGTACAGTAACTCCATGTTTTCTTCACCATCGCTTGGCTGCCTCATTGAACTACCTCAGACAATTCCTTGGGGGTAGAGAGTTTGTTTGGCATTGTCTTGATATACACAATCTATCGCGAATCCGATGGTAGTCTCCACAGGAACATTTGTGAAGAGGGATTCAACATCCAGGGATGAAGTCACACTATCCTTATCGACTCCAAGTAAGTTTGAAAAGGAGCTGAGAGCAGGAAATGGAAATATTGAGGTTCAGAAGTTCGGTGTGACATTTTGTTAATGGACGCATGTACATTTAGCCTCAGAAAAGGCTCAACACCAAATTGCAAAACTGCATGGAGCCTAGATATTTCCACAAAATCAGATGGTAGTCTTGCTCTACCTCAACAGTCTTATCAATAGATGCCAGCATCATACATAATCTCACATGACCTCACATCAAACGGTAACCTCATTAGGTGTCAGTAGAGGCTCAAAATTTCCTCAACATCAGATGCCTGCCTTCATTAGCCTTAATATAGCTTCAACAAATGATATTCTTAACACAGCGTCAACATAGAGGCCGCGCCGAATAGCCTTAACACAGGATAACATCCAAATGCAGCCTCGAAGTAGCCTCAACACCGGAAGGAAGCCTGATCATAGCCTCAAAAACAAGCCTCAATACCCGGTAACTACCCAACTTCAATCTAAACACTGAATGCCTGCTTCAATATAGCCTGGATATCAAATAGTACAATTTAATTTAAACATCAAATTAATTGATAAGTATATCCTACCTGACACAAGAGTGTGAGTGGACTTACACAGATAGCTTTTGAATTTACAATCAAGAAAAGGTGTCTGAAAGGACACTAAAGATAAAGACCTTGAACAGATATGAAGAGAAGTTACATCAATAAGAGAAGAGTTGAAAGGAAAGGGAAGGGCTTTGAAGGACACACGATAGCATCTCCAAAAGGAGATATGAAAAAGAAAAGTACATCTGTGATCTCACTAATAATGAGATATTCGAAAGGACACCAAAGAAAGGGTTTCTTGGAGGCCATTAAATTTTTCTGTTAAAAACAAATAATGAGAATACTTGTGTGAAACGACACTAAAGAGGATTTTGCTAAGGCCAGTTAGTCATTTGAAAATCTATTGGAAGATGAATGAGGATAACATATCTATTACAGTCCCGCGTGGAGCAGTGGGTAACGCTCCTGCCTCGGAAACGCGGAAGGTCCGGGTTCGATCCCCGGTCAGTGCAAAAGACTTTCATGACTTTCCAGCTCCTCTCCACAACGGCTGACATTAGTGGTGCGGTAGGTCAGCGTCAAATATATATGCTAACACCTAGTCAGTATGTCAAGCTAACTGTACTTATTTCAGACTTCATTCACAACTACAGCCATTGCAACGCACCAACGACAACTTTACATCCAGCAATTCTCACCAAACATATGGCGGCCTGTCTCCAGACAGGCCATGGTGTAAACACCAAAACTACAAGAGAGGATGCTATCACTAAAATAAATGAATAGATAAGATAAATAGAGAATCAAGTAAATAAATGGATACAAAAGAATTATAAAAAAGGGTCATTTGAAAGCCACAAGAAAATTCCAGTAAACAACAAGAAAATTACACCATATATATGATCTTAATTAAAATGAAATTTCTATGATATCGACAAAGATAGAATCCTCGAGGCTATACTGAAGAGAAAATTTCTGTATAGACAAAGGAGTTGGAGTGTCTGATGTGAAAGGCTATAGAGAAACTTTCTGTGAGTAAAAAACAAGGAAGACTTTGAGGAGAAATGACTCTCTACTTCTTTAACACTGGTTGGCGACAGCCAATTCTATAATTCTATTCATTGCCGTGGTACCTCCTTGGTAGCGAGGAAGTTAGTTTATCTCAAGAGAGAGAGAGAGAGAGAGAGAGAGAGAGAGAGAGAGAGAGAGAGAGAGAGAGAGAGAGAGAGAGAGAGAGAGAGAGAGAGAGAGAGAGAGAGAGAGAGAGAGAGAGAGAGAGAGAGAGAGACAGAGAGAGAGAGAGAGAGAGAGAGAGAGAGGGACAGACAGGCAGACAGACAAAGAGAAAGAGAGAGAGAGAGAGAGAGAGAGAGAGAGAGAGAGAGAGAGAGAGAGAGAGAGAGAGAGAGAGAGAGAGAGAGAGAGAGACAACAAACAGACAGAAAGAGAGAGAGAGAGAGAGAGAGAGAGAGAGATAGACAGACAGACAACAGAGAGAGAGAGAGAGAGAGAGAGAGAGAGAGAGAGAGAGAGAGAGAGAGAGAGAGAGAGACAGACAGACAACAGAGAGAGAGAGAGAGAGAGAGAGAGAGAGAGAGAGAGAGAGAGAGAGAGAGAGAGAGAGAGAGAGAGAGAGAGAGAGAGAGAGAGAGAGAGAGAGAGAGAGAGAGAGAGAGAGAGAGAGAGGAGAACACAGAGGAGAGAATCCCATGTGTCTGGAAAGACATCTAGCACAAGGAGAAACAAATAACCCAA
>NC_134790.1:475000-480000 GCF_046742065.1 Oratosquilla oratoria
GCAAGAAATTCCCTTCTAGGTTAAAGCAAGATATATAATAACATTTGAAATATGGCGGATGTTAAGTACATATTAAGAAATAAAAGACAAGAAATCATACGGAATCAGAAGAGGAAGAGGGCCAAGAAAAGGAACAAGGAAAGGAAGCGGAAAAGTAAAGGGAAGATAAAGAGAAAGAGGAGAAACAAGAGAATTAGAGAAAGAGAGAAATAGAGAGATAGAAAGATAGAGATAAAGATAGATGAATAGATAGATAGAGAGAGAGACAGACAGACAGACTGAGAGAGGGGGAGAGAGAGAGAGAGAGAGAGAGAGAGAGAGAGAGAGAGAGAGAGAGAGAGAGAGAGAGAGAGAGAGAGAGAGAGAGAGAGAGGGGGGGGAAAGGGAGGTATATGTGTATATAGGAGGAGGAAAGGAAATAGAAGGAGTGTATGACAATAAGGGGAAGGAAGAGAAAGAAAAGAAATAATGGAGATTAAATGATGAGAAATAAAAAAGGAAAAGAAATAATGTGTGAGGAAAATAAAGAGGAAAAGTAAAAATATGCTGATAAAGAGATAAAAGAGAGCCAAAGAAGGAAAGAGAAGGATGGAAGATATATGAAAAATATAGATACAGAGATAGGTACATAGATGTGTACATAAAAATATATATTAAAAAAATAAAGAAATAAGCGCATAGGTTGTTATTTAATGGATAGATAGATTAATGGTTGGAAAATTGGAAGACAAATAGGTGAGTAGATGTATTAATTAAGTCGACAAAATTACAAATAAGAAGCTAAACAAATACGTATATTCGTCGGTAGAAAGATGAGTAGAACGAGGCAAAGACAATCAGAAAAAAAGTGTAAATAAAAAAGACAGGCCGACAACCAAATAAACAGAAATGTATAAGACCCCAGGAACAGAAACAGACAGAGATTGACAGGCATAGAAAAACAGAAATAGACAGAAACAGACAGAGATTGACAGACATAATATACACGAAGGAACACAAACAGAGAGATAGATAGACAGACAGACAGGTATAGAAACACAGGGACAGGAATAGACAGAGACAGACATGCACAGACATAGAAAGACAGAAATATACAGAAACAGACAGAGATTGATAGACATAATATACACGAAGGAACACAAACAGAGAAATAGATAGACAGACAGACAGGTATAGAAACACAGGGACAGGAATAGACACAGACAGACAGACATGCACAGGCATAGAAAGACAGAAATAGACAGAAACAGACAGAGATTGACAGACATAATATACACGAAGGAACACAAACAGAGAAATAGATTGACAGACAGGTATAGAAACACAGGGACAGGAATAGACAGAGACAGACAGACATGCACAGGCATAGAAAGAGACAGATATAGACAGAAAACGGATGGCATTCATAAAAGACAAAGAAAGAGACAGACAAGTAGCTAGATAGGAAGACGGCCAGAAAGAATTTTGACTATGACTATGGAATAATACAGAAACTGGGAGAGGAGAGGAGAGGGGAGGAGAGGAGAGGGAAGGAGAGGAGAGGAGAGGAAAGGAGAGGGGAGGAGAGGAGAGGGAAGGAGAGAAGAGGAGAGGAGAGGAGAGGCGAGGGAAGAGGGGGACAGGGAAGAAAAGACCAATATTTTCTTGCGCTCCTTCCGCGGAATGTGAAAGTTTTGAAGTTAGACTTATCGGTAAGAAAGTTAGGGAAGGGAACTGAAGAGAAGAAGAAGAATAAGGAGAAGAAGGAAATGGGGGAAGAAGATATAAAAGGAGAAGATGGAAGAGGAGGAGGAACAGAAGAAGAAGAAAGACATTGAAACAGAGCTGAGGGGAAACGAAGAAAGAAATTATTTGTGTGTATATGTATGTGCATACCAGGACACACAGAGATATATACACTCCCTGTCTCTCTCTCTCTCTCTCTCTCTCTCTCTCTCTCTCTCTCTTTCTCGCTCTCACACACACATACACACACACACACACACACACACACACACACACACACACACACACTCACTTGTGTGTATGTATATATATATATATCTATATATAGACATATGTATACATATGTATATATATACATATATATATATAAATATATATATACATATATATATACATATATATATGTATATATATACATATATATATATATTTATACATATATATATATATATATATATATACCTATATGTATATATATATATATATATATATATATATATATATATATATATATATATATATATATATATATATATATGTATATGTGGTCAACCCATGGAAGAATATATCTCTGACAGACGCGGCAAACCATTTTCATTTTTAGGCCAATGTTAGGTCACCTTCCGCCCGGCCAGGGCGATGATCCTATCTGACGTCTGTGTCTAAGGATCACCGCAAGAAAGTGGCCATTGTAGGAACGAATAAATCATACTGATAGAGTATTAGTATATATATCTTACATAGATGTGGTATTGACAACTGAAGTGGAATTGAACACAAAAAAATATTCTATATTTATTCGTAGCGCTGTGGAGCACTGGTTTCGATCTCACTTCACACTCCATGTTCCCGTGTTCGAGTCCCTTGCACAACGAACACAAATGGTTAAAGTGACGGATTTGAAAATAACTTTAATCACTTAATTTATTTGTGAATTTATTTCCTTATCAACCCATTTATACAAATAATAATTTTTATTTATTTATTTGTTGTCTATTCATCTATTTATTTGTTTATTTTTTATTTATTTTTTCATTTGTACTTAGTTCATCTCAATATATTCTTTTGAGACTTATTTATCAACTCATGCATTTATTTATTTATATATTTATTTTTATCATTTCTGGACTTGATGGGACCAAATGCATGAGCAAAATGAAAACACTGTCAAAGACCCGAACTCCTCAGTCGTCGAACATGTCAATATTTTGTTTCAGCGAAACAAATATCAATTAACTAAAGTTACACTTCCACAACGAAAATCAAATATCAATTAACTAGAGTCACACTTAAACAGTGAAAATCCCAGATTAAGGCTAGACGTGTGCATATGAATCCATTCATTTAACAATAAGATATTAATTCCGTGGAGACGTGAGAGGCCGTGAGAGCGAGTGAGAGCCTGGAGGAGTTCTCGGGAGACGGAGAGAGAGAGAGAGAGAGAGAGAGAGAGAGAGAGAGAGAGAGAGAGAGAGAGAGAGAGAGAGAGAGAGAGAGAGAGAGAGAGAGAGAGAGAGAGAGAGAGAGAGAGAGGGAGAGAGAGAGAGATAGAGAGAGAGAGAGAGAGAGAGAGAGAGAGAGAGAGAGAGAGAGAGAGAGAGAGAGAGAGAGACAGAGAGAGAGAGAGAGGGGAGGGAGAGGAGGCAGAGCGAGAAGGGTACAGATCGTTTGTTTATTCATATTATGTTTGCAAAGTCGAACAGCTCACATCTATATTGCAGTGTTTGCCTATTCACTCGGTACATGCCTGATTATTCCTGGGCTCTTTGCGCGCGCTTGGAGAGAAAATTGACTTTGGAGGGTCCTGGAAAAGGAAATTACATGTAACCAGGAAAATACACTTATGGTTCATTGAAGGGTGTGTCTCTATAATAAGTAACTATGTGTGTATATGTATATGCATGTGGGTTTGTATATGTACACGTATATCTATATGTGTAAGCATATATTTATGCATATGTACATATATACAGTAGGGATATGGATATGTGTATGAATATGCATATGCTTATGATATGATACATATGTACACACACACACACACACACACACACACACACACACCATATATATATATATATATATATATATATATGTATATACATATATATATATATCATGTATATATATATACATATATATATATATATATACATATATATATATATATATAATATATATATATATATCATGTATATATATATATATGTATGCCCACAAGATTCCTAAAAGTATGGTTCACCGATACACGGACGCTGAGCTCGAGTAAAACAATATTGTTTTTGTTGTTTTGAAAAAGGTGCGCTATCAATATTTCATACGTAAATCAACCAGGCATTAACTGGTCTTACGTAATACATATATATGGTCATATTTAAGCAAAAATTGAAAATTAAATCAATTACACGTGATTTCATACATACATACGAACTATTTGAAATGTATTTTAATAAACGATGATTCATGATGTACCCAGATAAAGAGGAAGAGAGAGAGAGAGAGAGAGAGAGAGAGAGAGAGAGAGAGAGAGAGAGAGAGAGAGAGAGAGAGAGAGAGAGAGAGAGAGAGGGTGAGGGAGGGAGGGAGAGAGAGAGAGAGAGAGAGAGAGGATATATATACATATATAGGTATATATATATATATATATATATATATATATATATATATATACATATATATATATATTGGAAGGAGGCCATTTTTAATACAGGCTTTGTTGAAGTCTACAGCAGTAGTAGCATTGTTCAGCTTATAAGAAGTACTCTCGATATTTCGAATGAGAGAGCGGAGGTTGGAGGTCAGGGTATTGATAGAATCTCCAAGGTACATGGTGTTTACTCTAGACGTCTTTCGACCCAATCAGAGGTCATCTTCAGGAGTTACAATATACACTGTGAAAACAGGAATGACATACGAGGTGTGGCGGGGGAGATTTTGTACCCGCGAAGAAACACTGGGACAGGAAGTCATACGAGGTGTGGCGGGGGAGATGTCGTGTGGCGGGGGAGATGTCGTGTCCGCCTAGCTACCCACGGAGTACCGACGGGTTCCCTGTAGGTTGCTGGTTGGGCTTCCTCATTGATGGGAGTGAAACTTCAGGCTGTAGCTGGATATTGATGGAGGGTTGATCCAGACGAATAAAAATTGATTCAGCCATCCTTAATCTCCTTCTGTCTTGTTCACGATACAGTATTGTTGTTTGTGTTTCTAGTTGTTGCCTGGTGAGGGAGTGTCCATGTGTATTACTAGTGTGACGGAGTATTGCCCCATCCTGT
>NC_134790.1:495000-500000 GCF_046742065.1 Oratosquilla oratoria
TTTAATCTTCTTTTCAGTCAGCCTGTTAACGAATGTTACCTCCAAACAGGAATTTTTACGTAGATTGAGTTGATTCCCTTCCTTCTCAAGTGTTTAATCGAGTGTTTATTTGTATATTTTATTCCTGTCTTTTACTTTTACTTTATTTATGTATTTGTATATTTTGCATTAATTGAATTTTTGATTATTCGTATTTCTATTCTGTAATGTTAGTAGACACAATAGTATAATTTCCTTTTAATTGACGAAATATTTCCTTTTTTTTTGGGCAGTGATCGTAGATATCTTTTTATCTATTCTTTATTTTTGCAAGCATTTTGAGCTCGCCTATTCATCTTACTATATGATAATCGTAAACTACAAAGTTTATTTATCTTTGTAGTAATCATAGCCATATGACCATAAACTTTATACATATATATATATATATATATATATATATATATATATATATATATATATATATATATATATATATATATATATATATATATATATATAATATATTTAATTTACAGGTATCCTGGGCTCATCGTTTAACCTTAATTAATAAAAACCGTAGACAACTCTTTTATTTGTCTTCAGAAATCATCACAAACTTCCTAAGTTCAAGAGATGCAATTGAACACCTTTGTAGGGCGACTACAGAGACAAGTTTCCATTAATACAGCCTAGACTCCTCAGCTAATATACACGAGCTACGATACTGCTCTAGTCTTCCGATTCCGGTACACGAATACGATACTGGTATAGACTTCCGATTCCGATATATGAGTCCGATATTGCTCTAGACTTCCGATTCCAATACTCGAGGCCGATAATGCAATAGAATTCCGATTCCGATACACGAGATACGATACTGCTCTAGACTTCGAATCCGATACACGAGATACGATACTGCTCTAGACTTCCTATTCCGATACACGAGCCCGATACTGCTCTAGACTTCCGATTCCGATACACGAGTCTGATACAGTTCTAGACTTCCGATTCCGATACACGAGTCCGATACTGTTGTAGACTTCCGATTCCGATACACGAGTCCGATACTGTTATAGACTTCCGATTCCGATACACGAGTCCGATACTGGTCTAAACTTCTGATTACGATACACGAGTCCGATACTACTCTAGACTTCCGATTCCGATACACGAGTCCGATGCAGTTCTAGACTTCCGATTCCGATACACGAGTCCGATACTGTTGTAGACTTCCGATTCCGATACACGAGTCCGATACTGTTCTAGACTTCTGATTCCGATATACGAGTCCGATACTGCTCAAGACTTCCGATTCCGATACACGAGTCCGATACTGGTCTAAACTTCCCTTTCCGATACACAAGTCCGATACCGGTCTAAACTTCCGTTTCCGATACACGAGTCCGATACTGGTCTAGACTTCCGATTCCGATACCGGAGTCCGATACCGGTCTAAACCTCCGATTCCGATACCTGTATTGATTATAATTCATGGTTATTTTCAGTCCCTGGAGTTGGTTTAGGAAATAAATACTTTCAATGAACAAAATGCATTTAATAATAATCTATCGGAATCGGAAGTTTAGAGGAGTATCAGAACTAGTATCGAAATCGATGAAAATCTTGGGATCGTCCCATCACTAGCTCTAAGCATCACATTAACCAATGTCTCCTGTAGAGCTGGAATGGAAATTAAATCTTTGAGTAAAAACTTATACAGGAAGTGAATGTGTCACATAGAACTTAAATTTATTCATATGATAAAATACTCATAAGAGAAAGACTTCGGACATTTGAGTACTTACAAGTGAAACCAGCTGCACAATCTGTGCAGCTGGATGATGCTCGAGCTGTGCAGCTGAATCATACAGCTGTATGCAACAACTTTGCAATGCAGTGGCTCCTTACAGCCGAAGAGTGTTGATGGTTATCGCAACCAAATATTGATTCAAAGGCTTGTTGGTGTTTGTGTAGAAAGTATGAGGGGAGTAATGAAACAGATTACATACACGCATGCACACACACACACACACACACACACACACACACACACACACACACACACACACACACACACACACACACACACACACACACACACACCTACGAGCTCTGAGCTCTCTTCCAGGAGGGAAATAGCTGTCGATCACGAGTCCAACACGTGATCCAAAGACCAAGTGAATACACACACACATACACACACACACACACACACACACACACACACACACCTACGAGCTCTGAGCTCTCTTCCAGGAGGGAAATAGCTGTCGATCACGAGTCCAACACGTGATCCAAAGACCAAGTGAATACACACACACACACACACACATATATATATATATATATATGTATGTATGTATGTATGCATATATGTATATATATATATATAATATATATATATATATGTATGTATGTATGCATATATGTATATATATATATATATATATACTGTATATATATATATATATATGTATATATGTATATATATATATATATATATATGTATAAAGAACTTGAAATTGGGGTATACCATTACTAAAGACATCAATAAGTATTTGAAGGAGAGAGAACCAGATATAACAACAACGCAGAATAAATTAAACGTTTTTCTAATTATTTAGCAATGAAAAGAAAACAAAAATGTACTATGAATAAAAGGAAAAACTGGGGAGAGAAAAACATCAATAGGAAAAGAAATGTTAAAAAATGAATGCATCAACAACAGAGAGAAAGTGAAATGATTTATAATTGATAAATGTAGGAATCAATTCAATTATTCTATAAATTTCATAATGGCACAGGGTTAGCTGATATCATTCATGATAGTATCAATTCACTAATTGGAAAAGCCCATTATGAAAGAATATGAGGTAAACTGATAAATAGATAGATATATGTATAGAACAATACTCGTATGTAAATAATAATTAGATCTGACTGGAACACACTACAGTGGTGTGGTACTTCATACACACACACGCACACACACACACACACACACACACACACACACACACACACACACACACACACACACACACACAGACACACACACACAAACACACACAAACACATACGCACACACACTCACACACATACGCACACACACTCACACACACTCACACTCACAAACATACACATACATACACACACACACAATAAATAAATAATCACTTAGATAAATAAATAGATAAATAAATAACAAATATCATATCCTACGAAAGACTAAATAAGCTGGAACTACCAACATTAGGAGAAAGAAAAGAGTTGATATGATTGCACTTGAGAGCTATCAAAGACCAATGGAACAAGTAGGGCCGCCGAATACCATAAATGAACTCAAGAATAGAGACGGGAATATCTCTTATCCTGTATATTGCAATCAAGCTATATAAATTAGGGAAATACGCACACGCACGCACACACACACACGTATGTGTCTTTATGTGCATGCGTGCGTGCGTGTTTTATATACATACATATATATATACATATATATATATATATATATATGTGTGTGTGTGTGTGTGTGTGTGTGTGTGTGTGTGTGTGTGTGTGTGTGTGTGTGTGTGCGTGTGTGTGTGTGTGCGTGCGTGCGTGTGTGTGTGTGAGTGTGTGTGTGTGCACGTATGTGTGTGTGTGTGTGTGTGTGTGTGTGTGTGTGTGTGTGTGTGTGTGTGTGTGTGTGTGTCTGTGTGTATGCGCGCGGCAATGCTTGTATGCTTATTTATATGCAAGGCTTTGTGGGGGTTCTGCATGATGTAAGACACGCTGTAGCAAGGGCGAGCACAGTACAAGACTGGTGGTAAATTTTAGCCTAATCACATATTTGTTAATGTGATGGGGAACAGACAGGCCCTCGGTAATTAGCGAGAACTACGACTGGGCGGCGCAAGAACTGTGTCTCTACTTAGAGAAATTAAACACAAAAAAAGAGAGAGTGAGAGAGAGAGAGAGAGAGAGAGAGAGAGAGAGAGAGAGAGAGAGAGAGAGAGAGAGAGAGAGAGAGAGAGAGAGAGAGAGAGAGAGAATTAGTTCCTTTTGTCTCAAGATCCCTCGAAGCCCCTTTGGAGAGTTGCGAAGACGTGGTATTTCATATGTCTCGGGTGGAGGACGAGGAAGAGGAGGAGGAGAAGAAGAAGAAAAAGAAGAGGAGGAAGAAGAAGAAGAAAAAGAAGAAGAAGAAAGAGAAGGAGATTGAGAAGAAGGAGGAGAAGGAGAAGAAGGAGAAGGAAAAGGAGAAAGAGAAAGAGAAGAATGAGAAGGACAAGGGGAATGGGGAGGAGGAGGAGGAGGTGGAGGAGGAGGAGTAGGAGTAGGAGGAGGAGAAAGAAAAAGAAAAGGAGAAGGAGAAAGAGAAGTATAAGGAGAAGGAGAAGGAGAAAGAGAGAAAGAGAGAGACAGAATGAAAGAGAGTCAGAGGGTGAAAGAGAGACAGAATGAAAAAGAGATAGAGAGTGAGAAAGAGAATGTGAAACAGAGTGAGAGAGAGAGAGAGAGAGAGAGAGAGAGAGAGAGAGAGAGAGAGAGAGAGAGAGAGAGAGAGAGAGAGAGAGAGAGAGACAGAAGAAACGAAAAAGAGAAGGAAGTCGGACAACTTTATTCAGCTAAGGTTGACGACTCGACAGAAATGGACATTCCATCTCATCTCTCTCGTCTGTTCCATCAACCGATTAAAATAGTTAATCACAACAAAAGAAGCCAATATCACCACAGGAAAGAAAAAGAAAAGAAAAATCTTCCTTTTGGTGCAAGAGCAAAACTTGAACCTTGGAGTAAGTCTTTGACTGAGCAATTTTTTTTTTCATTTTTTTTTTTTTCATTTTTCTCTCGACGCGTTTCTTGCAAAACAAATTTCTGAAAGTGTCACACTTCGTCCCCCATCATCATTCTTCCTTTTGTCTTTCGCTTCAGAAGCTTCAGCTCTGAGAAATGTAACCTCGACCATTTTTCCGAAGCTCAAGCTGTCAACTTATCACAGAGAACGTCACTAGTGAGATATGATTTATATCGCA
>NC_134790.1:515000-522500 GCF_046742065.1 Oratosquilla oratoria
GATTTCTCCCCGTCTTCTCCTTTTCTGCATGAGGGGACGGAGAGGGGGGTCGCCGAATTTATGAAGCGGCCTTGCTGTGGATGTGCTGTGTCTTGCGACACTGCTTCTGACCCAGGGCAGTGGACAGGATGCAGGGATGACCCGTCATCCAGGAGGTGCCAAGATAAGAGGGAGGGAGGAGGGTGGAGGGGAGTGGAATATATAGGAAATGGAATGGGTGGGAGTGGTTTCTATGTCTTTTTCTTTTTGGCTACCCCCCGTGTAAGGGGGAAAAAGCCTTTGGTATATGTATGTATGTATGTATGTAGCTCTGCTAAGAATAGATGATTTTATTTAATTGAGGAACTTTAGGCGTGAAAGTGTTATAACAGACCAAAGCCATCCCTTCACGCCCACCCTTTACCTAACCCAGAGAACGCCCACCCTTTACCTAACCCAGAGAACGCCCACTCTTTACCTAACCCAGAGTACACCCACCCTTTACCTAACCCAGAGAACGCCCACCCTTTACCTAACTCAGAGAACGCCCACCCTTTACCTAACCCAGTGAACGCCCACCCCTTACTTAATCCAGAAAACGCTTACCCTTTACCTAGCCCAGAGAAACCCCACCCTTTACCTAACCCAGAGAACGCCCACCCTTTACCTAACCCAGAGAACGCCCACCCTTTACCTAACCCAGAGAACGCCCACCCTTTACCTAACCCAGAGAACGCCCACCCTTTACCTAACCCAGAGAACGCCCACCCTTTACCTAACCCAGAGAACGCCCACCTTTTACCTAACCCAGAGAACATACTTTCCCTCTCTCTTTGAGTAATCGAGAGTTTGGACCCTCCTATTGATATCTATAGAGAAACTATATTTCACAAAACTCCGGCTCCCTCTACAAAGGCAATGGAAACCGCAAGTTAAAGCAGCGTCCTTGGTGTAGAGTAACAGGCACCTCCACTACGTGCTTCCTGGTGACACAGATACGAAAGGGGACCTGCGAAAAGGACACCCGCGAAAGAGGAAATTCGCGGTAAAGGGGATCCGAGAATTGTAAAACCTTGAAAAGGGATCCGCGGAAGGGGAGACTCAAAATTGGAACATTAAGAAAAAAGAAAAAAAAGAAAAAAGAAAAAAAAAAAAAAAGACCCGCGGAAGGGGAAACTCACAACTGGAACATAAACAATAAATAAATAAATACATAGATAAATAAATAAATGAGGAATTTTGTGGTAAAGGAACCCGTGGAAAAGGAAACACAAAATTGGACCATGAAAAGGGGATTAGAAAAAAAAAAAAAAAATACAGAAGAAATGGACCCCGCAAATGTGAGCGTAAGAAAAGGGGACCCAAAGAAGGAAAAAAAGAAAAAAAAAAAAGTGATCTACCAAGCAATATCTAGTACGTGTTCACCAAAGGAAAAAAACGAACAAACAAACAAACAAACGCGTTCATTTGTTCGTAAGGAAATCCGCTCCACTTTCAAGTTATCTGGTGACCGATGTCCTTTGTGGAGTTGTATCAAGAGTTGACCTTTATGTTGATTATTTACGACACGGATAAGGTCATTACTTAATTAAAGACTAATACCCTCCCGGCCACTGATGGTACTAAAAATTGTCACTCAGTTTCCAAAGGTTTAAGAAGAAAATGGACAAGAATTGACTGACCAACAGAATGGTCAACGAATAGACTCAGTAACCATGTAATAAACGCTGAAACAATTGGTTGTCTTAAGAGAAGATTAAATAACTTTATGGATAGGTATGACAAGTAGTAAGGGACATGGAACTGCCTAATGAAGGTCATATGGTCTCTTGCAGCCTACTCCGTTCTTATGTTATTATGTAAGTCCAGTCAACTTCAACTTTATTTTCTTCTTTTGATACAGAAAGAGCCTACAACCGGCGATCCCTCTCCTTCTCAAGTTGACACAGAAACTATCCCACACTAATCAAAAACAGGAAGCAAACCAAATGTGTGTATGTGTGTGTGTGTGTGTGTGTGTGTGTGTGTGTGTGTGTGTGTGTGTGTGTGTGTGTGTGTGTGTGTGTGTGTGTGTGTGTGTGTGTGTGTGTGTGTGTGTGTGTGTGTGTGTGTGTGTGTGTGTGTGTGTGTGTGTGTGTGTGTGTGTGTGTGTGTGTGTGTGTGTGTGTGTGTGTGTGTTTGTATTTGAGTATAATTATATACATATGCATGCATGTATGATACCGTGGGATATGATAAGATGACATGTATGATTAAAAAAAAATCCTGCCTGGATTCACTATTACAGCTGGTTAATTGCTATACAGCGTTGTCTTAACATATTTTGTAAACTCTGATATGCCTCCTTCATAAACTAGTATCATAAAAGAAACAAAGTTCGCGCAAGTAACTGTTTGTGGTCCCCTTTACTTTGGACACTCTATTGAGCATCTCTACCCCATTCCCATTTTCCTGTGCCACAAACTTTCCCCCCTGATCTGCATACACTAATTCACTGCCGAGACTATGTCCTCCTCAGTCTTGCTCCCAACTTCTCTTCGGGAAGCAACTAAGTCTTTGGAACTCGAGGCAGACTCTCCTGACACAAGACAGACTCTCCCAAAGGCCTGAACTGGCCCTAGTTACCCCTGTTATCAAATTCCTGGAGCTATTAACTCCGGAGTTTGAAAAATCTTGCGTCTTGGGGTCTCTCGGGAGCTCCGTTTTCTTTTTCTTCAAGAAGAAGGGGAGGGAAAGACCCCATCTTCTTAAACTCGAGGCTTGTATGTCTCTCTCACTCTCACTCTCTTTTTCACTCTTTTTTTTCTCTCCCTCAAGAGTGTCGTTTCCTCTTTTTCTGCTAGAGTAGGGGTCTTTTCTTTCATATATAAAGTTTCTTTGTTTCATATTAAAGAAATTTAGTTCTAGATTTAGAGATGAATAAATCTAATACGATTCAAACATGCATGTAATCACATAGAAATTCTAAGAAATACATTAATATCTATTGTTAGAGGAAATACAATAATAAGCATACTGTGTATATATATATATATATATATATATATATATATATATATATATATATACATGTATATTATATACATGTATATATATATATACATATATATATATATATATATATATATATATATGTGTGTGTGTGTGTGTGTGTGTGTGTATAAATATATATATATATACATATATATATATGTATATATATATATATATATATATATTTATATATATTTATATATATATATATATATATATATATATATATATATATATATATATACATTTATATATACATTTGTTTACTATTATTTGTAGAATAAAGTTAATCTTCATTTTCATAATGCATTATAATGAATACCGAACACAAAAATGAATTGCTAATTCCTACAATACTATTTGATATAATAGATTTTTCCAACAGACTGCTATGTACACAAATGACTTTTATTTTGGCTTTGTGAGTTAAAACCTTTGAGTACTGCTTCCTTTTTTCATGTCTACTTTTTCTATAATGTTAACAAAACTCGTAACTTCTCTGTACAGTAGCTGGAAAGCGGAGAGAGCATCTACACAACATAAAACTAAAGTAAAGAATATTAAAGTACTTCGGCAAAAAGTAGCAAAACTACATCATATTTCATGCATTTCAGGAGCACTGAAAAGTTAAGTCATAATCTTTTTATACTAACAAAACAGGACGCGGCTGAGTTCGACTTTCGTTAATCCAACTGTATGATCATAAATTCTGGCTGTTGTTGTTTTTCTTCTTCTTCTTCTTCTTCCAGTGCATTCATGAACTCACAGTACCCTTTCTTCACAACATGGTAGAGCTTTCTCTTTCCTTTCTGCTGTCACAGTCCTCAATGAGCTTCTTGGTACATTTCATTTTACTATGCCTCTCAACAGCCTTTTTCATTCATTTCTGTGGCTGTTCCTACTATCACCCTCATCCATCAAAATTACTCCTACAGTATCAACGAGACTGCACAATACGAAATTATGCAAAATATTGATTTTTGCTCTCGTAGGGACTTACAAAAGCGGCCCCAAGGATAGATGATGAAGTGACAAACGTCTGTTGATTCTACTGTTATTTAAAAATTGCACCAGCCCTGAATAGGTTCATGGTCGAATGAGGCTTGTTTCACACGTATCGACCTTTCGCCGTGCGCCGTCCACGGCACGACGTCGTGGTTTCAAACAACCTTGGGTGTCTATGGACGCTTTCAGATGTGGTCCTGATCATGACGTCTGGAAGCGTCCATTGACACTCATGGTTCATTGAGAGGAAGACGTCGTGTCGTGGACGGCGCACGGCAAAAAGTCGATACGTGTGAAATAAGCATGAGATGTTCAGAAACCGGTGGGTCTTTTTATCTTACTTCTTTTCATTTTATTTATTTGTCTTTTCTTGTTTTTCTTCAATTTTTGTTTACTTATTTGCTTATTCGTATATGTTCTATTTCAGTTTATTCCTTTTTTTGTTATATCTACTTTCGTTTATCTATTTTTTTCTTTTTCTTTTTCTTTTTCTTTGGCGAGGATCAAATAGTCCTCTGTTGATTCGCTTTTCCATTCAACGAAAACCGTCCATTTACGAATTCTATGCATTTTGGAAAAATATATGTATGTATATATATATATATATATATATATATATATATATATATATATATATATATGTATATATGTATATATATATATATATATGTATATATATATGTATATATATATATGTATACATTTATATATTTCCCTCATATTCCATAACCATAAGTTCAGATCCAAAGGTCAAAGTTGAAACCTGCAGCGCGAGTCCTTTGAAGTGAGGTCAAGGTCGTTACCTTTGCCCTATGTGCTGGCGTAGCCAATGTAAATTGAAGCCACAGAAAGAGCCCTTTGGATCGAACCAGAGTCATATTAGAATTCATGAATAAATCTTAAGTAGTTTATCTATCTATTTATTGAATCTATTTATTCGTTAGTTTCATCATTTATCTACAGTTTTATAGTCAATATCAGCTGGGGAAGTGGTAGTTACTAGGGTACATTGAGACTTGGTCTTTGTGCTCACGAGGCGGGGGGGACCGACCCGACGACCTCGCCACAGCGGAAGACAGAAGCAAATGGCGACAGAATCTGCCGGCAGTCAGACGTTCCCATTCATTCTCGCCCCTTTTCTCTTTAATTCTTATCGCTAATATTAGCCTCGCAAAATCGAGTCGTCCCTTCGTGCCATTTGGCACACGCGGTGCCGGCGCTCATTCGCCAGTGCCACGGGCAGCTGGCACGCTGACTCATCTCCGCTTATTAGACTTGTGTCTCACGTAAATATGGCTACAGCTTATGCTCATCCCGCTGCGTTTTTGTTTTACTGTGACCCGTAATTGCCTCCGGGAAACGAGACGCTCGTCTGCCCCTGAGCTCGCTCTCTCTCTTATTCTCTCTCTTTCTCTCAGTCTCTCTCTCTCTCTCTCTCTCTCTCTCTCTCTCTCTGTGTGTGTGTGTGTGTGTGTGTGTGTGTGTGTGTGTGTGTGTGTGTGTGTGTGTGTGTGTGTGTGTGTGTGTGTGTGTGCCTGTCTGTCTTTCTTACTTTCTCTTTCTCTCTCTCTCTCTCTCTCTCCCTCTCTCTCTCTCTCTCTCTCTCTCTCTCTCTCTCTCTCTCTCTGTGTGTGTGTGTGTGTGTGTGTGTGTGTGTGTGTGTGTGTGTGTGTGTGTGTGTGTGTGTGTGTGTGTGTGTGTGTGTGTGTGTGTGCATGTGTGTCTGTGCGTGTCTCTTACTCTCTCTCTCTCTCTCTCTCTTCCTCTCTCTCTCTCTCTCTCTCTCTCTCTCTCTCTCTCTCTCTCTCTCTCTCTCTCTCTCTCTCTTTCTCTTCCTCTCTCTCTCTCTCAAGTTAAAGCTGGACCGCTGTTTACATATTGCTTCCCGCACGCTTGTTTGAGCAGATCAACATCGGTATTTGGATGTCTTTAGTGTTGTCAGACTTCTGCCAACCCTTTCAATGCGAAGGATACTCGCTAAATTTAGTTTTCGCAAACATGAATCTATTTAATCATCATTATATATTCATCTGTTTACTTACTTATCTGTTTGTCTAATGCTTTGTTTCACTTCATCTTTCTGTTGTGTTTATTCTTCGCGTGTGAGACTTGATTCCGCCGTTCTGCAAATGAGATCTTTGTGATAATGTTTGCTTCATGTGTCCTCTTTCGTTATTGGTTTGTTTGTTTGAGTATGCGCGCACAATCTTCCCTCGTTTCGGCTTGTCGTTCTCTTCTGACAAGTAATTTTTTTTTATAATTGGTGCTGCAGTTCCACAGGAAATGATCAATTGTGAGGTGTTCTCCTCGCTACTGGGATTACAATTCCTTTGAATAATATCACGCAGAGCTAGATGATCTCTTATATGCTGTTGACATTGTACACATTAATAGTACACATTGATGCTACGAATATCTTATTTATTTAAATTGATTTATTGATGTTGATTCTCACATGTTACGAATATCTTATTTATTTTCGTTCATTTATTTATTCATTGATGTTATGAATATCTTATTTTTTTATTAATTTATTAATTTATTGATGTTACGAATATCTTATTTATTTTTATTCATTTATTGATTTATTCATATATCTATTTATTTATTCATTAATATATTTTATTATTTTTTTTTTAGTTTTTTGGTTCCCTATTGTAGAAATTGATTTGTCTAGTTTGTTTTTTATTTCTTTTACTAAGGATTACAAAGGCGGAGCATGCCGACAGGAGACCTTTTGGTCCATATCTAGGTTCGGATGCGGAAAAAATCATAATAATGATAAAATAATAATTATAAAACAATATATAATAATGTATGCAACAAACAAAATACATAAATATAATGCATAGATTATAGTTGAATAACAAACAAAACAGGTAAACAGTAAATAATAATAAATTGACACATAACTAATAATAAATGAAAATCAAACAGACAAATGATAACAAAGCAAAAACAAATAATATAAAATAAATTATAATCATTACAGCTACTGTCATTGGAAAGTCATTGATCGTTTATATCTTCCATACAGTACTCAATTTCTGATGGATAAGGAGCAAATATGAGCAAACTTTAAGTGCTCTATTAGCATATATCCGGCTCACACAAATTCTATACATTACTGGGCATTCACTGGTAACATCAAAGCTTTTACCGATATCACTAGGTTTTTATGCATGCTGGTAGTAAATGTCCCTTCTGACCCTAGACTCTACACAAAAATATAGAAAATGAATCTTGTTACTAATTAATAATTTTTTCTATATTGAACTTAAGACATGATTTTTCTTCCTACGTCATTCCCAACTCTTCAAGCTCTTTCTCGTCTCTGCTATCAAGAAAAACATCTTTAACATAAGAACATAACATAAGAATGAAAGAGACTGCAAGAGACCATAAGGCCTACACTAGGCAGCTCCGTATCCATCACCACCTGTCATCCCCATCCATAAAGTATCCTTTGTATATGTAACGTAA
>NC_134790.1:527500-528743 GCF_046742065.1 Oratosquilla oratoria
TGTCTGAGAAGTATGGTGGGGGTTACTAGACTGGATAGAGTGAGAAATGAGGAGGTGAGGAGGAGAACAGGGGTGAAAAAGGATTTGGGAGATAGGGTTGATGAAAGAATATTAGGATGGTTTGGACACATGGAAAGAATGAGTGAAGACTAGTAAAAGAGGTATGGAAGGCAGATGTGGAGGGAGTGAACATGAGGGGACGTCCTAGGATGAGGTGGATGGATGGGGTGAAGGGGGCTTTGGGGAAGAGGGGAATGTCTGTTGAGGAAGGAAGGGAGAGGACGGAAGACAGAGGTGAGTGGAGAATGGTTGTATATGGATGATGTTGTGAATGCATGAGGAGGAATGGGCCGGGGGGGGGGGTGGTATGTGTGAGTAAATTTTGACGCAGCCCGAAGGGATTTCTCCCCGTCCTCGCCTTATATGCAAAGGGGGACGGAGAGGGGGGGTCGCCGATTAAGTGAAGCGGCCTTGCTGTGGATGTACTGTGTCTTGCGACACTGCTTCTGACCCAGGGCGGTGGGCAGGGTGCAGGGATGACCCGTCATCCAGGAGGTGCTCAGATGAGAGGAAGGGTGGGAGGGGTGTGGAGTGTATTTAGGGATGAAATGGGTGGGAGTGTTTTTATGCCTTTCTCTTTTTGGCTACCTCCCTTGGAAGGGGGAAAAAGCCTTGGTATATGTATGTATGTATGTACATTTCTCACCAATTTTTATATATATATATATATATACATATATATATATATATATATATATATATATATATATACACGTATATACATACATGCGTATATATATATATATATATATATATATATTGCACACACATTATATGTATATGCAAATATATGTAATATATATATATACATATTATATATATATACATATATATATATATATATTATATATATATATATATATATATATATATATATATATGCTTGCTCTTGATTTTGTGATTTGTTCAGTCTGTGTTTGTACTTGTGTGCCCATGGTGAAATGCAGTGTCTGGTGATAGACTCCAACGGGAGCGTATTGTGTGATCTGATCCTCGATCAGAAAGGCTGACCTCACGGCCACCTTCGCTAAATTCCGAAGAAGCCCAAGAAGATTGGAAAAACATAGCATTAACGATAAGTTATTCATTACGTCGATAAGATAATGTTTCTTCTTCTTATACACACACACGCACACACACACACACACATACACACACACACACACATATATATATATATATA
>NC_134790.1:529243-536743 GCF_046742065.1 Oratosquilla oratoria
GAGAGAGATAGAGCTAAAGAGAGACTGAAGGGGGATAGATAAGATACAGAGATACAAATAAAGAGGGAGATAACAAATAAAGAGAGAGAGATAGAGAGAGATAACGAGATAAAAAACATAGATAAACAAATAAAAACTTTCAGCAGTAAAAGAAAACGGGGAAAGTGTCGCTGTATTACACAGAAATTCTTCTCCCAAGATGGCCGTCGTGCACAGCACTCAACCACTTAGTACTCTCTTCGATCTGGTTCAAGTCCTGGCCCCCCCTCTCTCCCTCTCTCTCTCTCTCTCTCTACTGTTCTCCTTGCCATCTATCTTCTCTCTCTCTCCTCTTCTCTCTTCTTCTCTATCTCTCTCTCTCTCTCCCTCTTCTCTCTCCTCTCTTCCTCTCTCTCTCTCTTATCTCTCCTCCTCTCCTCTCTCTCTCTCAATCTCTCCACTCTTTCTCTCTCTCCTCTCTCACATCTCTCTCTTCGCTCTCTACTTCTACTGCTCTCCTTGCCCATTCCAATCCCCCCCCTCTCTGGCGGTACTTCTCTCTCTGCTTCTCTCTTTCTACTCTCTTTTTCTGTCTCACTCTCTTTTTGTCCCTCTCTCTCTCTCTCTCTCTCTCTCTCTCATACACACACACACACACACACACACACACACACACACACACACACACACACACACACACACACACACACACACACACACACACAAAACACAAAGAAGCACATACACATACAATACACATAAACAAACACACATGTACGACGGACACTCGCACACACACACGGAGACTATATTATTTCGTTGCCGGAATGCTTCCGAGGGTGCTGTGTCATCCGGCCCCCTGGCCATGGACACCCCCGCCCGGGGTTTGAAAAGGGCGGGGTGAGAAGGGGGGAGCAAGATGCGGGGGGATGGAGTCGAGGGGCAACCGGTCCTCTTCTTGAGATCAAATCCTTCCACCCGCGTTTCTGTTCGTGCGTCTTCTCTCTCTCTCTCTCTCTCTCTCTCCTCCTCCTCTCTCTGCTCATCTTCTCTCTCTCTCTCTCTCTCTCTCTCTCTCTCTCTCTCTCTTTCTCTTCTCATTCTCTTTGTCTCTCTGTCTCTCCCTGTCTCTCTTTCTCTTTCTATCTCTTTCTCTGTCTCAGTGTCTCTCTCTCTGTCTCAGTGTCTCTCTCTCAGTGTCTCTCTGTCAGTCTCTCCCTCTGTCTTTCTCTCTTTCCCTCTGTCCGTCTCTCTCTCTCTCTCTCTCTCTCTCTCTCTCTCTCTCTCTCTCTCTCTCTCTCTCTCTCTCTCTCTCTCTCTCTCTCTATCTCTCTCTATCTCTCTCTCCCTCCCTACCTCCTTCCCTCCCTCTCCCTCCCACTCCCTCCTTCCCTCCCTCCCTCTCCCTCCCTACCTCCCTCCCTCCCTCTCCCTCCCTACCTCCTTCCCTCCCTCCCACTTCCTCCCTCCCTCCCTCCCTCTCGATGGCTCAAGTCCTCCTCAATGCTGTTTTTAGAAACAAAAATGTCTAGATACAGATTCTTTGGGGGAATCGGGAAATTCTAGCGTAAACTAGAAACTACTGTAACCAATGAGTCTTATTTCGATGTGTGTTCTGTCTAACTTCTAAGCTTTAGACAGAATACCTCTTATCTGAAGCTCTTTCCTTACCTCCTGTCTCAAGGCTCCATCAAATGATCAATCTCATCTATGCATTTAAAAATCAGGAATTTTAAGAATATTTAGATTTTTGTCTTGTATATTTCATCTAACTGTCCCATCTGTTATCGCCATATAAATCAAATGAACATTGGATTTTAGGTAAACTTCTTTCTCGTTCACTTCTAGTTCGTTTCTAGTTGTTCTGGAATCTAGAATCTAGACGACACAATGGAAGAGGGATGCGAGGAGAGAAGAGAGAAAACCGAATATGTCAATGGAAATTATTTTGTAAGAGACCTTTGCCATAAAGATTAATGAACACCATACATAATGTGGATTCTAGAATCTATGGTAGACAGACCATAATATATTATTTCCTTTCGTGCCCTACGCACTTACACTCTCGCTCCTCCTCCTCCTCCTCCTCTTCCTCCTTTCCTCCTCCTCCTCCTTCTCCTCCTATCCTCACTCCTCCTCCTCCTTCTCCTGCTCCTCCTTCTCCTCCTCCTCCTCCTCCTCCTCCTCCTCTTCCTACCTTCCTCCTCTTCCTCCTATCCTCGCTCCTCCTCCTCTTTCTATCCTCCTCCTCCTCCTTCCTATCCTCGCTCCTCCTCCTCCTCCTCCTTCTCCTCCTCCTTCTCCTCCTCCTCCTCCTCCTCTTCCTCCTCCTCCTCCTTCCAACCGCCCCCACACTCCCAGTCACGAGCTGCCTTGATTCCCCAAATCCCTGTTAATCCCACTCTTTCGCTTCCCCCGTCCCACCACCCTCTTCGATATTTCGTCCCTCGCGAGGTCTTGTGGTTCCCTGAGATAGGCTTCTTACCGAAGTAGTTCGGGAGAGGCGGCGGCGGCGCTCTGGAGTCCCCCAGAGCTTCGGGGAGGGACCTTCGGGGACGACGTGAGAGAGGCACAGGGAGAGGGGAAAGGGGTGAGATGAAGGAGAAAGGGGAAAGGGGTGAGATGAAGGAGAAAGAGGAAAGGAGAAATAGGGGGAAGGAGAGAGATAGGGAAAGGAGAGAGAGAGAGAGAGGGAAGGAAAGAGGGGGAAGAAAAGAGAGAGAGAGGGGGAAGAAAAGAGAGAGAGAGGGGAAAGAAAAGATAGAGAGAGGGGGGAAGGAGAGAGGGAGGGCTGAAAGAGAGAGGGAGGGCTGAAAGAGAGAGGGAGGGCTGAAAGAGAGAGGGATGAAAGAGAAAGAGAGGGGGAAGGAAAGAGAGAGAGAGGGGGAAAGAGAGGGATGAAAGAGAGAGAGGACAGAAGGAGAGATAGAGGGGGGAAGGAGAGATAGAGGAGGAAAGAGGGAGATAGTGGGGGAAGAAGAAAGAAGGGAAAGACTCGTAGAAAGGGGGATGACAGAGAGGGGAGATGTGGAAAAAAGTGGAAAGAGAAGAGAGAAAGAGGGGAGATAGTATTTAGTATTTCATGGGCAATAATCAGCTCTTCTGTCCCCGGGGGACACATTTTCACCGACGAGGCGGAATTAAAGAGGTCTTGGTCAAGGAGAGAGTTAAAGAGTGAAAAGGGGACCATATTCTTTAGAGAGAGAGAGAGAGAGAGAGAGAGAGAGAGAGAGAGAGAGAGAGGATGAGAAAAAAGAAAGAAATGGAGAAAAGGAAGACACACACACACACACACACACACACACACACACACACATACACGCGCGAGCACGTGCGCATACACACACATACACGTACACACACATGCACGTACACACACACACACACACACACACATACACGCGCGAGCACGTGCGCATACACACACATACACGTACACACACATGCACGTACACACACACACACATACACGCGCGAGCACGTGCGCATACACACACATACACGTACACACACATGCACGTACACACACACACACACACACACACACACACACACACACACACACACACACACACACACACACACACACACACACACACACACACACGCAGAGAGAGAGTGAGAGAGAAAGAGATAGAGAGAGAGAGAGAGAACGGGACAGGCAAGTATATATATAGGCAAAGAAAAAGAGAGATGCAGAAGTGCGCAAAGCACGAGTTACGAAAAAAAGTCGAAAGCTCTCCTCGGGCAAAGCGTGGCAAAGCAAACCGAAGCCAAGCGAAGCGAAGCCAAGCGAAGCGAAGCAAATCTGGGCGAGGGCAAGGCTTAGGCTAATTAGGCGTATGGGCATCGCGACTAAGTTGTAGCCGGCGAGGTAAAAGCCTAATTAGAGATAAGAGAGGACAAATGAGGACTCCGGGTGGAGCATCGGTCGCCGCCGACCGGGGTCGCACAGGTGCCGGGAAACACTCGCCTTGTCCGACAAGAGTGCCGCTAGGGAGGAGGAGAAAGAAGAAGAGGAGGGGGAGGAGGAGGAAGAGGAGGAAGAAGAAGAGGATGAAAAAAAAGAAGATGGTGATGATGATGATGATGATGATGATGATGATGAGGAGGATGATGAGGATGAGGAGGAGGAGGAAGAGGAGGAGGAGGAAGAAGAAGAGGAGGAGGAGGAGGAGGAAGAAGAAGAAGAAGAGGATGAGAAGGATGGGATAGGGTTTGAGAAAGGAGTGAGAAAGGGAGGAAAGGCAAGGGGAGTGGGAAAGGGATGGAGGAGGGGGAAGAGAGGGAGGGGGAATAGGAAGGGAGGTAAGGGAAGGTGGAAGGGGAAGAGAGAGAGGGAGAAAAGAGGGAAAGGGAAGAGAGGGAGAGGGAGAGGGAAGAGAGGGAAGGGGAAGAGAGGGAAGGGGAAGAGAGTGATGGGGAAGAGAGTGATGGAGAAGAGAGGAATGAGGAGGAGAGGGAAGGAAAAGAGAGGGGTGGGGAAGAGAGTAAGGGGAAAGGGAACAGGGAAAGAGGGGAGGGGAAAGAGGCGAGGGGAAGAGGGATATGGGAAAATGTAGAGAAACTGATGTCTGTGTGTTGGTCTCTTGTCCCCTCGTGTCGATCGCAACATTGATTTCAGGAGTTGCGTGTCCGCGCAAGACAAAAGTGTGTCGGTTCGTCCGCGATGCTGTGCTCATGACACATGTCAGAAGCGTAATGTGACACGTCACGTGTCAGGACCAGATCGTTGTTATACTCGAACTGCTTTAGTCATATATATATATATATATATATATATATATATATATATATTTATATGTATATATATATGTATGTATGTATATGTATGTATGTATATATATGTATGTATATATATGTATGTATATATATGTATGTATATATATGTATGTATATGTATGTATGTATATATATGTATATATATGTATGTATATGTGTATATATGTATATATACATGATCATTTTTATGACAGTCGCATGCAGGATTCGAACCCACTGCTTTCGGCCACCCGTAAGATTACTTTCACAAAGCCTTTGCCCACTCTTACCGGTGGCCGAAAGCAATGGGTTCGAATCCTACATGCGACTGTCATAAAAATCATCAGATTAATGTTGCTGTCACTAGCGAATTTCTCTCTCATATATATGTATATATATATATATATATATATATATATATATATATATATATATAATTCGAAAAGGTTTACATATGTGGATGTCAATAGGCGTTTCCTTCGTTGAATAAAATCGCCTGGCGACAGCTAGAATATATACAAAAGAACAGGATATATGCAAATATGTATACTTGGGAAAATGTTGCTCAAATTAGTCCCTCTAAGATATGAATATATAGACAGATATATAGCAAAATAGATAAATGAATGAAAAAGAAATAGAATAATGAAAGAAGCAAATTAAAATAAATATTACCATGCATCAGCTAGAGAGAAAAAAAAAAAAAAATTCCCGACAAGCAATCTTATAATGAACCATGCCCTTGGTTCAACTCGCCGGTGGCGGGGTTCAAACCACCACCACTCCGATCTCCGTCGCAAGTAGCAATGCCATAATCCGCTCGGCCATCGAGCAACCATTGGTCCTTTGTACTTGTATTTTATTCTTGGTAGCTGTCGTCAGGTGATTTTATTAATTTGTGACAGATTGAGGTACAGGTGACGCACTGTGTTGATTTTATTCTGGCTAAAAACAGACCGGTTTTATGAAAGGGGGTCTCAGGAAATCGAGGCCATCTTCAAGCAGAATAAAGCCAGAATAAAGTCTTCTACGTCATCCACTCCACCCTCACTCTTTCTCTCACTCTCTGTCTCTCTCTCTCTGTCTCTCTCTCTCTGTTTCTCTCTCTCTCTCTCTCTCTCTCTCTCTCTCTCTCTCTCTCTCTCTCTCTCTCCCTATATGTCTGCCTTTCTGTCTTTCTGTCTCTCTACCTGTCTGCCTGCTTGCCTGTCTGTCTGTCTCCCCCCTTTTGTATGGTCCACTTCTTTAGGGCCCCTCACGGTGTCTTGTCGTGATTGGTCGGTTTTTGTATTTTTTTTTTCTTCTTCTCTCTTTTGCTCTCTTTTGCTCTCTGGACTTCCAAGTTTATTGGCTCGGGGGTCAAAGAGTCTTAATTGTTTTTTTTTTTTTATTTGTGTTTAGTTTTGTCCTGAATAAATTGTCTTCGCTCCCACGCGTGTATGTGTGTGCGTGTATATGTGTGTATGTGTGGTTCACCATGGTCTTGGATCACGTGTTGGACTCGTGATCGACAGCTATTTCCCTCTCGGAAGAGAGCTCAGAGCTCATGTATGAACGATCTATGGGTAATGCTGTGACCTTACACGCACACACACACCCAACTCCCCGCCCACCAGAGTTGGAGTAATCTTATCAAATATTTTCAAATTTCGCTGAATATGATTTTCAATGTATGTACAAGCATCGGCTTCGCCGCCTCGGCTACGCCAGGGGTGCTTGGGAGGAAAATAAAAGAAAATGGCAAAAATGCGTCTTTATAGAAAACGTCTTATATGATATTTTGTAATTCATAGTGCTGACTTCGACATTGTAATCAGTGTCGTTGTTATCTTCCTTATCATTCAAAAATCTCCTTTCGAACTCTCAAAAACCCATATCATACGGTAGACACCAGACACATCGAAAGCTCTGAGATTTCTCATGGAGTTTGAAGAAAATATTCTTAATTGGTATTAGATTCCACGAAGGTTATTACATCAAAGAATGTTATAATTGTTTTCTGTAATTAACCTTTGCTAAATGGAAATAAATATTATGTTATAGGTTTCTGTGTGTCTGTACGTGTGTGTGTGTGCATGTATGTATGCAGGTGTATTCACTTGGTCTTTTGGATCACGTGTTGGACTCGTGATCGACAGCTATTTCCCTCCTGGAAGAGAGCTCAGAGCTCGTAGGTCCGATCTATGGGTAATGCTATGACCTTGCACACACCACACACACACACAACTCCCGCCCACGAGAGTCAGAGTACTAACCGAGGCACATCGATACCGAAATAAATTCGGCCCTTGGCAGGATTCTAACTGGGCACTAGGAGCATCTCTGCTTCCCATTCCAGCTCTCGAGCCACTGTTCGACCGATTGTGTGTGTTTGTGTGCGTGTGTGCATGTATGTATGTAGGTGTGTGTGTGTGTGTGTGTGTGTGTGTGTGTGTGTGTGTGTGTGTATGTGTGTGTGTGTGTGTGTGCGTGCGTGCACGTACATGTACGCATGCTAGAACATTAGGCATAATGACATGAAGTGCCCAGGAGACGAATAATTATGACACCGAACTAATAATTTCGGAACATGTTTGAAGGTCATAGACCAAAAGGTCTCTTGTCGGCTTTGTGTTTCGCCATAATCCTACGGAGGTGAATAAAATCGGCTGCCGACAATCAGAGTAAAAGGAGAAATGTCTCCCTGTGCATACGCGATTAGTTAAATTCGTTAATTAAAGTGGTTTACATATATAACGTATTTTGTAAAAAAAAATGTAT
>NC_134790.1:541743-554243 GCF_046742065.1 Oratosquilla oratoria
CACGTAGACACAAACACGCGCGCACGCACACACACACACACACACACACACACACACACACACACACACACACACACACACACACACACACACACACAACTCTACCATGTGTCATGAAAGTTATGTACCATTATATATCCTATTACGTCTTTTTCATACGTCTTTCTTTTTTTTTTCTTTTTTTCTTTTTTGGTTATTCTGTCTTCCCGTACCTTGTTAGGGTAACCTAGCGGATATTGGCAATAAAGAATCCCCTTGGACCGCGTCTCTCCTTGACCCACTTCGTCATATCGTATGCGGCAGGACCGCCATTGTCCTCGTTCCCACTGGCGATCTACTGCCCCCTCCATTTCCTCCTCCTCCTCCTCCTCCTCCTTCCCCTACTCTTCTTACTCTTACTTCTCCTCTTACTCTTCCTCCTGTTATTCTTTCTCTTCCTCCTCCCTTCTCCTCTTCCTCCTCCTCCTCCTCCTCCTCCCTCCTCCGCCCCCTCCTCCTCCTCCTCCTCCTCCTCCTCCTCCTTCCTCCCCCTCCTCCTCCTCCTCCCTCCTCCTCCTCCTCCTCCTCCTCCTCCTCCTCCTCCTCCTCCTCCTCTTCTTACTCTTACTTCTCCTCTTACTCTTCCTCCTCTTACTCTTTCTCCTCGTCCTCCTCTTCCTCCTCCTCCTCCCTCCTCCTCCTCCCTCCTCCTCCCTCCTCCTCCTCCCTCCTCCCCCTCCCTCCTCCTCCTCCCTCCTCCTCCTCCTCCTCCTCTTCTTACTCTTACTTCTCCTCTTGCTCTTCCTCCTCTTACTCTTTCTCTTCCTCCTCCCTACTACTGCTCCTCCCCCTCCTTCTTCCTCCTCCTCCTCCTCCTCCTCCTCTTCCTCCTCTTCTTACACTTACTTCTCCTCTTACTCTTTCTCCTCTTACTCTTTCTCCTCTTCCTCTTCCTCTTCCTCGTCCGCTTCCTCCTCTTACTCTTCCTCCTCTTCCCCTTCCTCCTGCTTTTATTCTTCCTCCTCTTACTCTCCCTCCTCTTCCACTTCTTCCATTATCCTCTTCCTTTTTCTCTTCGTCTTCTTTTCATGTTTTCTTCTCTTCAATAACTCCTCTTCTTCCCTTCTTTTTTTTTCTTAATTTCTCTCCTCCGCCTCCTTTTCTCTATCCTTTTTTTCTATCCTTTTCTCTTCCTCTTCTTCTCTCTTCCTCTATTTCCTCTTCTTCGTATAGAATCGTTAAGCGGAAGGTATAGAGATTCCCAATGCTTAAGACTCACGAGCTTTACACGTGTATCCCTGGAGCCTACAACGTTTCTCTTAAACTGAATGAAATCGTCATGTATTAGCCAGAACAAAACTTTTCAAGAACGATACAGAAGCTTCAAAGATGTGTGTATGTATGTATGCAAGTATATATGTATGTATGCATGTATGTTTGTATGTATACATGTATTCATGTATATATGTATATATGTATGCATGTATATATGTATGCATTTATATATGGATGCATGTGTGTGTGTGCGTGTGTGCGTGTATCCATAAAGCAAAATTACGCATTGTAGGGAAAAAATATCCAGACAGAAGAATGACCACCTTAGTGGTCTCGGAAAACAAAAGAGCCTCTGGGTTCTGCCGCCGAGCCTTTGACCGAAGAAGACGAAACGTCGGAGAGTCTGAGGCCAATGTCGAGAAGGGAAATGGTGTCCGTGGAGGTCGGGGGGAGGAGGGAGGAGGGGGAGGGGGGATTCCAGTGGGGGAGGGGGCGTCTAGTGGGGGAGGGGGGAGTCCAGTGGGGGAGGGGGGAGTCCAGTGGGGGAGGGGGGAGTCCAGTGGGGGAGAGGGGGGAGTCCAGTGGGGGAGGGGGAGGGGGAGTCCAGTGGGGGAGGGGGAGGGGGAGTCCAGTGGGGGAGGGGGAGGGGGAGTCCAGTGGGGGAGGGGGAGTCCAGGGGGGGAGGGGGGGGAATCCAGTGGGGAGGGGGGAAGTCCAGTGGGGGAGGGGGGTGAGTCCAGTGGGAGGGGGGGGGGGAGTCTAGCGTGGGAGGGGGGGAGTCCAGTGTGGGAGGGGGGGAGTCCAGTGTGGGAGAGGGGAGTCCAGTGGGGGAGAGGGGGAGTCCAGTGGGGGAGAGGGGGAGTCCAGTGGGGGAGAGGGGGAGTCCAGTGGGGGAGAGGGGGAGTCCAGTGGGGGAGAGGGGGAGTCCAGTGGGGGAGAGGGGGAGTCCAGTGGGGGAGAGGGGGAGTCCAGTGGGGGGAGGGGGGCAAGAGGAGGGAGGACAAGAGGGGGAGGAGGGAGGGGGTAGTGATGATCATGAAGATGACAGTAATGGTCATTGTCATGGTAATGATGGTGATAGTAAATTGTAGTAACAATTGAAGGATGGTAGAAATGGTGATAATAGTAATCGAGAGTATGAGTGGGCGTAAAGGGAAGATGAAAGTGACAAGAGGAGGAAGAGTGGGAGGATGAAGAGGAGGAGGAGGAGGAGGAAGAGGGAAATGGAGAACGAGCAGGACGAGGAGGGGAAGGAAAACAACAAGAAGGAGGAGGAGGAGAATGGAGGAGGAGGACGAGGAGGAAGTGGGAGAAGGAGAACGAGGAGGAAGAGGGGGAAGGAGAACGAAGAGGAGGATGGGGAAGGAGAACGAGCAGGAGAAGGAGGGAAGAGGAGGAGGAAGAGGGAAGAGGAGGAGGAAGAGGGGAAGGGAGAACGAGGAGAAGGAGGGGGAAGGAGAACGAGCAGGAGGAGGAGGAGGGGGGAAGAGGAGGAGGAGGAAGAGGGGGAGGGAGAACGAGGAGAAGGAGGGGGAAGGAGAACGAGCAGGAGGAGGAGAGGGAGGCGATCGGGAGCGTGGTTCTAATAAGAAGAGGAGTTCGAGAGGCCACAACGTAGCTGAAGAGAATCTTCGAACTCAAGAACAGAATTGGGGATGTCTTTTCGCCAAATTTGGCTTTTTTTTTTTTAAATTTGTGTCGTAATGGGTTCGTTGTACCTGACACCGTGCCACATTGGAGTGTCACAATAGGCGTGTCATGCTTGAGTGATCCTGTGTCAGAAGTACATGATGCGCAGTAGGTAACCTTCCTCATATATATATATATATATATTATATATATATATATATATATATATTTATATATATCACAAAGTTATGTCGTAGCACATTTGCAAAATAATACTGATGACCCACTTTCGGAGAAGAATAAGCGAAGATATAGAGATCTGTACATTTCGATCACTTACTGTGATCCTCTTCAGCAGATATGGGGATATGAAGAGGATCACAGTTAGTGATCGAAATATACAGATCTCTATATCTTCGCTTATTCTTCTCCGAAAGTGGGTCATCAGTATTATATATATATATATATAGACATGTATGATATATATTATATATATAAATATATATCTGAATAGAATCGACAATGAGGACGATGTCAATCAAATAATTCCGACATTTGTCCCCGGATTCGAACCGAGACTTGCGCGGTGGAAGGCCATCGCTCTCCCGACTGTGACGTAAGTGGGAGTAGGTAACACAGTAGTCTGAGTTTATCCCTGACTAGTTCCGCAGATACTTTTCCCTTTGAGAAAGCATACCTGTGAAACTAATCAGGAATAAACTCAGACTAAGACTCCTGTGTTTCCTACTCCCACTTACGTCAACCTGTCAGAATCTCTCTCTCTCTCTCTCTCTCTCTCTCTCTCTCTCTCTCTCTCTCTCTCTCTCTCTCTCTCTCTCTCTCTCTCTCTCTCTCTCCTCTCTCTATCCTCTTCTCTCTCTCTCTCTCTGCTCTCTCTCTTCTCTCTTCCTCTTCTCTTCTCTCTCTTTATAATATATAAATATATATATAATATAATATGTGTTTGTGTGTGCATAATGCGTGTTTTCATGAATTGGTTTGGTTCTCCACATCGTGTTGGATCACGTGCTGGGTCTGATCGACGTCTGTCCCCTTCCCGGATGAGAGCTCTGTAGCTCATACGACCCAATCTGTGGAGACGAAGCGGGAGAAGGAAGAAGAAGAGGAGAAGGAGGGGGAGGAGGAGGCACGTACTATCACGTTAACAACGCCCTCGATGCTCAAGCGTCACACCTGGAGTTGTAACTCGACGACCTCGCACAAGTTCGACTTCCTTATTTGACTTTTTTTTCGCTCCACATCCTCCTCCTCCTCCTTCTCCTGTTTCTCTTCCTCCTCCTCTTCCTCCTCTTCCTCCTCCTTTTCCTCCTCCTCTTCCTCTTCTTTTCCTCCTCTTCTTCCTCCTCTTCTCTCGTCCTCCTCCTCTTCCTCCTCCTCCTCTTTCTACTACTTCTCTTTCTTCTCCTCTTTTTCCTTCTCCTTTTCCTCCTCCTCTTCCTCCTACTTCTCTTCCTCCTCCTCTTCCTCCTCCTCTTCATCTTCCTCCTCCTCGTCTTTCTCTTCCTCCTCTTCCTTCTCTTCCTCTTCTTCCTCTTCCTCCTCTTCCTCCTTCTTTCTTCCTCTTCCTCCTCCCCCCCTAGGGGGTCCACATCGACGGGGTTCACAGGACCTCCCCCGCGGGGTCCGGAAGCCCCGCTGCTCGAACTCCGAGTCCCACTTTTTTCTTGTTTTATTCTTTAATTGGAGTCTCGGTGCAGGAGGGAGGAGGAGGAAGAGGAGGAGGAGGAGGAGGAGGAGGAGGAGGAGGAAATGATCAGGAGGAGGACGGTGAGGGTAAGAGGAAGAAGAAAGGAGTGAAGGTGGGGATTAGACTGAGGGCGAGCGGAGGAGGAGGAGGAAGAGGAGGAGGAGGAGGAGGAAGAGGAGGAGGAGGAAGAGGGAAGAAGGAAGAGGAAATGATCAGGTGGAGGACGGTGAGGCTGAAAAGGCGAGCGAAAGGAGTGAAGGTGGGGATGAGGCTGAGGGCGAGCGAAGGAGGGAGGAGGAGGAGGAGGAGGAGGAGGAGGAGGAAGGGATAAGGAGGAGTGGATGGAGCAGGACAAGAAAAATGGATGAGAAGAAATAGGAAAAGAATAGAGGAAGAGGAAGAGGAGGTGGAGGAGAAAAAGAAGAGGGTAAGGAAGAGTGGGTGGGGAGGAGGAGGGAGAGGAAAAATAAGAAGAAGAAAAGGACGAGGAGGAGGAGGAGGTGGAGGAAGAGGAGGAGGTGGAGGAAGAGGAGGAGGTGGAGGAAGAGGAGGAGGTGGAGGAAGAGGAGGAGGAGGTGGAGGAAGAGGAGGAGGAGGTGGAGGAAGAGGTGGAGAAAGAGGAGGAGGAAAAGGAAGAAGAGGAATAGGAATAGGAGGAGGAGGAAGAGGATGGAGCCGAATCTGAGGCGGTTAATGTCCGAATTGGTGAGGTAAAAGTTTATAATTGAGAAAGATGAAACTGCTGACGGTCCCAGCCTCCGGGGGAACTTCTGATAAACGAGGAACTTTCCGTCGGGAACCTTTGTAAAAAGAGAGAGAAAAAAAAGGAGACTTGGTTAAAAAAAAAAGTCCTTTGTTAGAGATTTTTTTTCCCGTTGTCAAAGAACGAACTCCTGTAGACATTAGGCCTTTTGGGATTTTTTTTTTTTTTTTTTTTTTTTTTTTTAGGTAGGGGTGGCAACGCCGTGGCTCAAGAGGATTCTGAAAAAATCTCAGCCATTCTCTTCCACCCGCCAACGGACAACTTTAATGATTTTGTTCTGACTATCGCCAGACGATTTTATTCAGCCGAGGAAAACTCCTTTGCCGAAGAGAATTAAAATAAGTTTCTGAAGAGTACTTTTCATATTTTTTTTCTTTAGGATTTTGAGAACTTTGAATATTTCGGAAGTTTATGAAAGAAACTTTTAGTGAGGAAAGTGGCGACTTCGTGAGAAGAAGCTTTCGAAAAAAAAAGTTAAAAAAATCCGAAGGTTCTCCGAAAACCTGAAGAGGGCGATGGAGAAGAAAAAATGGTTAGAAACTTGAGAAATCGGAAGCTTCCGAGAAACCTCCTGCCAAAGATGAAGAAGAAAAAGAAGAGAGAGAGAGAGAGAGAGAGAGAGAGAGAGAGAGAGAGAGAGAGAGAGAGAGAGAGAGAGAGAGAGAGAGAGAGAGAGAGAGAGAGAGGAGGGTTCCAAGCAGAAGCTTGCCTGAAAAATCAGGCTTCCCAAGAAAGCTTCTGCCGAAGACGATGAAGGAGGAGATCGACGAAGTGGACGAAGTAGATCCCGATAACCTGGAACCGACCTCTCGCCGAGGTTCGAACTGCAATGAATAAATAAATAATATTTCTAAAAAAAAAAAAAAAAGTCGAGGAAGAAATGAAAGGAAGAGGAGGAGGAAGAGGAAGAGGAGGGAGGAGATCGTCAAAGGTCTTCAGAAGAATCCAGAAAGTGAAGGAGGAGGAGGAGGAGGAAGCGTGTGGCTTAGGTCGAGAGCAAGACTGAAGAAGACTCTTCTCGTAGGTCATTGAGAACAATCGCAGGACCAAATGTGCCAGGCGGGTTGTTTACTTTGCAACTGAGTAGTGTCGGCGAGGACACGGTGGGGGTTCCCTGCTCACAGTGTAGAGACGCGTAGGCCGGGCGAAAGAGAAGACGATGAAAAAAAGTAGAGGAGGATAAAGAGGAAGAGGATGATGGAGGAAGATGATGATGATGAGGAAGATGATGATGATGGTGGTGATGAGGATGATGATGATGATGATGGTGATGATGATGATGATGAGGAGGAGGAGGAGGAGAGGAGGAGGAAGAGGAGTAGGGAGAATGATGAGACAGGTCAGGGAGAGTATGAGGGAAGAGAGTTGCAGAGAAAATGATGGAGGAGACAGATAGAGGATGGAGAGCGGGCGAGGAGATGATGAGAAAAGAGCAGGAAGAAAAAGAGAGAAAAAGAGTGAGGAAGAAAACGGAAAGGGGAAGAAGAATGGGAAGAGGATGACAATGAAAAAGGAGGAAGGGGAAAGAGGGAGGAAGAGATAGAGAGAATGAGAAACAAGAGAAGGATGGAAGTAAAGGAGAAAAGAGAAAGTATAGGAGGAAGAGGAGAAAGAGGAAATGAAGAATTAAGAGTAGATGAAGAGGAGTGAAGGGAAAAGGAAGATGAGGAGGAGGCGGAGGACAGAGGTAAAGGGTAGTAAACGGGGATAGAAGAGGAGGTAAAGGAAGGATAGGAGGAAGAGGGAGGGGAAGGGGAAGTTGAGGAGAAGGGGAGAAAGGAACTGTGTTATGATGTATTGGGTTGTAACCTCATTCACTTCGGGAAGGGTTCCCCTCAGCTGAATAAAATCACCTGACGGCAGCCCGAATAAGCACTAAAGTAGAACGCGGGAAAATGAGAGTTGAGGCACTGGACGCTGTGGCGTACATTATATAGTTTGTTCTAATATCAGACTTCTTTATTCAGCTGACGGCGGACCCTGAAAGAAATGGGGCTTGGGGTCGATCGTGACCCCGTATTGCGGAGGAAGAGGAGGAGGAGGAGGAAAAGGAGGAAGAGGAGGAGGAGGGGTAGGAGGAGGAGGAGGGATAGGAGGAGGAATTGGGATAAAGACGAGAAGGAAGAGGAAGACAAGAATTAGGGAGAAGAGAAGGAGGAGGAAGAAGAGGAAGGAAAGGAGGGGTAGGTAGAGTAGAAGGGGAGAAGGAGGAAGAAGAAGAGGAAGAGGAGGAAGAAGAGGAGGAGGAGGGAGAAGAAGAGAAGGGAGAAGAGGAGGAGGAGGAAGAGCTGGAGGAGGAATGGAAGATGAGGAGGAGGAGGAGGAGGAAGAAGAGGAGGAAGAAGAGGAGGAGAGAATTGTTGTAAAGCTGAAGATGGCGACTTGAAGACGACTAAAGGGGGACGGAGAAAACGAAAAAAAAAAGAAAAAGAAAAGTGAATTAGAAAGACAAAGAAGGGGAACATTGGGGGAATGAAAGAGAGAGAAGAAGAACGAGGGTAGGTAAAGGAGAGAGAGGGGAGGGATAAAGAGAGGAGTGAGGAGGAGCGAGAGGAGGAGAGGAGGAGAGAAGGGGAGAGGAGAAATAGACGGAAAGTGGGGATTGGAAGAAGAGAGAGAGAGAGAGAGAGAGAGAGAGAGAGAGAGAGAGAGAGAGGGAGAGAGAGAGAGGGGAAAGTAATGATTAGAGAGAAAGGTAGTAAAGTTAAAACGCGTAGAGGAGAGAGAAAAGGGGGAGGAGGGGAGAGGTGGGCAGGAGGGGAGAGGGGGGGAAAGTATGTCAATAACAGAAAGAAAACGGAGGTGCATGTACACACGCACGCACACACAAACGCACATGCACGCGCTCACGCACACGCACATCTGCAACCCTTCATATACATACGTACATACTCTACAGTATGTACATGTTAAAGTAGTTCTACCCATTTTTCTCTACATACATACGTACATAAACACATACATATACATGCACACGCCTTTACTTTCATATGCGCATATTTTCAGATACGAATAAATACATGCCCACATTCATACGTATTCATATACACATACATCTTTGCATACACGTACAGGTACTTATCCCCTTGTGTGTGTGTGTGTGTGTGTGTGTGTGTGTGTGTGTGTGTGTGTGTGTGTGTGTGTGTGTGTGTGTGTGTGTGAGTGTGTGTGTTGTGTGTGAGTGTGTGTGTGAGTGTGTGTGTGTGTGTGTGTGTGTGGGTGTGTGTGAGTGTGTGTGTGTGTGTGTGTGTGTGTGTGTGTGTGTGTGTGTGTGTGTAGTGTGTGTGAACATGCGCATATATATATATTATATATATATATATATATAGATATATATATATATATACATATATATATTATATATATATATAATGTATAATTGTATTAATGTCTGTATACATTGACAGAAAATAGCCACAAGCGACAGATTAATCTCAACATTTTCGATGCTGATGGTGTGCCAAAATGAGATGAATGAAATAGCCTGAGAGAGGGAGAGGAAAGGAGGGAGGGAGAGGCAGAGAGACACATATAGAGATAGTTAGATATAAGTAGACAGACATAGAGATATGATATAGATATAGATAAAGATATAGATAGAGACATAAAGAGAGGTAGATGTGGATAGGAAGATATATACATATATATATATATATATATATATATATATATATATATATATATATATATATAGAGAGAGAGAGAGAGAGAGAGAGATGAAGGTAGATATAGATAGATAAAAAGAGATAAATAGATAAAGATATAGGTTGAGAGACATAGAGATATAGATAGAAAGAGACAGATATAAAGAGATAGAGATAGAGGTAGATATAAATGTATAAAAAGAGATGGATAGAGAGAGAGAGAGAGAGAGAGAGAGAGAGAGAGAGAGAGAGAGAGAGAGAGAGAGAGAGAGAGAACCAGTACGTTTCATGAAGACGGGAGTGCCAGCAGAAGGTGGAGGGGTGGGGGTGGCTTGGCACGATCCCCCCCTCTGTAGTCTCCGGCAGAGAAAAGGCCCGAAGAGAACAACAGAAAGAACTACAATTTGGCATTGGGGCGGAGGAGGAAGAGGAATTGGAAACCTTTTTTTTTTTTCTTCTTTCTTTCTTTTTTTTCCTCCTGTGCCCGCCGAAAGTGGCGGGAAATATCGGTTTTCCGCCAAGCCCGCCAGGGTCTTCTTCCTCGGCGGCGGCGGCGGCGGGGAAAAATGGCCCTAATTGGCCGCCAATGTGGAGATTTGGGGTTAAATTCGCCCGCCCTGATGGCCGGGGATTTACTCTTGCGGAGTGCGGAGTCGGGTCACAGGTATATGAAATCGGGACAGTCGAGGCGGCTCTTTCTCTTCCGGAGTAATTAATATGCGTCAAGTTGATTTCTTGAGTAATTGATATACGTCCAAAAGTATTTTGTTGAGTAATTAATGCGCGCCAAGTTGATTTCTTGAGTAATTGAGACACGTCCGAAAGTATTTTGTTGAGTAATTTATATGCGTCAAGTTGATTTCTTGAGTAATTGAGACACGTCCGAAAGTATTTTGTTGAGTAATTAATGCGCGTCAAGTTGATTTCTTGAGTAATTGAGACACGTCCGAAAGTATTTTGTTGAGTAATTAATGCTCGTCAAGTTGATTTCTTGAGTAATTGAGACACGTCCAAAAGTATTTTGTTGAGTAATTAATGCGCGCCAAGTTGATTTCTTGAGTAATTGAGACACGTCCAAAAGTATTTTGTTGAGTAATTAATGTGCGTCAAGTTGATTTCTTGAGTAATTGAGACACGTCCGAAAGTATTTTGTTGAGTAATTAATGTGCGTCAACTTAATTTCTTGAGTAATTGATATACGTTCAAAAATATTTTGAGTAATTAATGTGCGCCAGAACGTATTTTTGGAGTAATTAATGTGCGTCAACTTGAGATGGAATAATTGAAATACGTGTAAAAGTATTTGGTTAAGTAATTAATGCGCGTCAGAACGTATTTTTTAGTGTAATTAATGTGCTTCAGGTTAGGTTGTTGAGTAATTGAGATACGTCCAAAAGTATTTTGTCAAGTAATTTATATACGTCAGAACGTATTTTTAGAGTAATTAATATGCGTCAAGTTGAGTTGAGTAATTGACGTACGTTCAAAAGTATTTTGTTGAGAAATTTATATGCGTCAGAACGTATTTCTACAGTAATCAGTATGCGTCAAGTTGAGTAATTGATATACGTCCAAAAATATTTTGCTGAGTAATTCATGTGCGTCAGAACGTATTTTCCGGAGTAATTGATATACGTCCAAAAATATTTTGCTGAGTAATTAATGTGCATCAGAATGTATTTTCCGGAGTAATTAATATACAAGTTGAGTAACTGACATACGTCCAAAAGTATTTTGATGAGTAATTAATGTGCGTCAGAACGTATTTTCCGGAGTAATTAATATGTGTCAAGTTGAGTAATTGACATACGTCCAAAAGTATTTTGTTGAGTAATTTATGTGCGTCAGAACGTATTTTTAGAGTAATTAATATGCGTCAAGTTGTTGAGTAATTGACATACGTCCAAAAGTATTTTGCTGAGTAATTAATGTGCGTCAGAATATATTTTCCTGAGTAATTGATATACATCAAAACGCATTTTTGTAGAGTAATTGATATTTTCAAAACGTACTTTGTAGTTATGTCGTCGTTACAATATAAACCTAAAGTAATTGCTACGTCACAGTGTATTACGTCATCACCACGTCAGTATGTCATTATGTCATGGCGTATGACGTAAATGGTTTGTCAGGACTTGTGTTACGTAATTACGCCACTACGTCAGAACAAATCTAGGTGTGACGTCACATGTATCTGTGACGTCAGATATTACGTCAAACTTGAGATAATAGTTCGTATAACTTTATGCAGGATTCGTCACCTTTGCACTTTGTTCTCGGACAACCGGGGCAAGTGGAAATCGTAATTGGGTAATGGCGTTAGGTCAGGTTAGGTCACGTCACAGTTATGAGTGTTGAGTACTTTCAAGTATGCCCTTAACTGTTGAGTATTTCATTTATTCATTATTATTATTATTATCATTATTATTATTATTATTTTGTTATTATTATTATTATTTTGTTATTATTATTATTATTTTATTATTATTATTATTATTATTATTATTATTATTATTCTGTTCTTATTATTCTATTATTATTATTATTATTTTATTATTATTATTTTGTTATCTTTTGTTATTTTATTTTATGTTTATTTTGTTATTTTTTTGTTTACTGCTGCTGCTGCTGCTGCTTTTTTTCATAGTCATCAAAAATTGTATTTATGCAACAACAACATCATGAGTAATTCTTTTTTTATTGTGTCCGCAAGAAGACACAATGGAACTTAGGAGAGTTGATGGCCGACAAAAGAACTGACGAGTATAACTACTTCCAACTACATGTAGTTATTTATGACTACCAAGAAATAAAAATGATAATTGCATTGCAACTACTAATTGCACTCGGGACACATAATGCCATTAACGGTTACGATGGTAAATTCGGGAGGTCGTAATTGTAGTTTCCGATCGTAAATGGTTCTGATTAATCACAACACTTCAAGTAACTGTTGAGCAATTGATGTTAACAGCCTGAAATTCAACTCTAATTGGGGAGACGATCAACTGCATCGTCCTTGTAATTGCTCCAACGCTGGAGGGAGAGTAACGAGTCGGGGAGACGAGTTACTAGGAGTCACTGACTCTGGGAGTCGCCGAGATGGAGAGTCGCCGAGATGGAGAATCGCCGACTCGGAGAATCGCCGACTCGGAGAATCGCCGACTCGGAGAATCGCCGACTCGGAGAATCGCCGACTCGGAGAATCGCCGACTCGGAGAATCGCCGACTCGGAGAATCGCCGACTCGGAGAATCGCCGACTCGGAGAATCGCCGACTCGGAGAATCGCCGACTCGGAGAATCGCCGACTCGGAGAATCGCCGACTCGGAGAATCGCCGACTCGGAGAATCGCCGACTCGGAGAATCGCCGACTCGGAGAGTCGCTGACTCGGGAGGGCTACCAAGAACTCTCTGAGGTCGAGAGTCGATGACAGACTCGAGGGAACGAGTCGTCCTCTAGGGAATACGAGCTCGAGTTCGGTTTTCGATTTGAATGAAAT
>NC_134790.1:559243-569243 GCF_046742065.1 Oratosquilla oratoria
TCCCTCCCCTCCCCCTCTCCCCTCCCCCTCGCCTCCCCATCTCCACATCCCTTCCCTCCCCCTCGCCTCCCCCTACCCTCCCTCTCCCTCGCGTCCTCCGTTCCTCCCTCGCTCCCCCTCCCCTCCCCCCTCGCTCCCCCTCCCCTCCTCGCCTCCCCCTCCCCTCGTCCCTCGCCTCCCCTCCCCTCCCCTCCCCTCCCCCTCGCCTCCCCCTCCCCTCCTCCTCCTCGCCTCCCCCTCCCCTCCTCCTCGCCTCCCCCTCCCCTCCTCCTCGCCTCCCCCTCCCTACCTCCCTCGCTCCCCCCCTCCCACACTTCGAGGGACTCTCTACCCCGCTCTTCCCCCCCCCCCCCCACACACACACTTGAGGATCGTGAGGTCGAGAGGGAGAGGACGTCACTTGTGAGAGACGTGAGAATGACGAGTGACAATAAAAGTCAGGGACTGGGATTAGAGGGACAGGATCACCTCCAGGGACCTAACCAGGGACTCCGCCAGGGATCCGAGTTGGGAGTCAGGGGGGCGTCAGGGATGAAGGGGCGAGGGAGCACGTGTGACGTATGGCGTTATAATTCAGGGACAGCATCCTGCCCCCACCCCTCAGGGACGAGGGCTAAATCAGGGACAGAAGCAAGGGGCACTCATTCAAGGTCTCTTTAGGGTAAAGGTTTAAATCTGAGGCGTTGGAGGAAAATAATATGAAAAGAAAATCAACACATTGAAGGTGGGTGAGGGAGGGGAGGGGGTGTGAAGAAGAGGAAGAGAAGGAGGAGGAGAAGAAGGAGGAGATGGAGGAGAAAGAGATGGAGGAGGAGGAAAAGGAGAAAGGTGAGAAGGGGAAAGATAGTGATGATGATGATGATGGTTATGATGACGAAGATGAGAAGGAGGAGGAGGAGGAGGAGGAAGAGAAGGACGAGGAGAAGGATGATGGGGAGGTTTCAGCATCAAGGATGAATCACACATGTGTGACAAATGGGGGGGATTTGTATGGGGGGCGTCCTAATGAGAGTTTAGGGTTATGGGCTGGGGGGGGCGGGAGTTTGAGAGGGGAGGATAATGGCCTACTGGGGAGGGATTGGGTGTGAATGGAAATTGGCAGACAGAGGGAGGAATTAATGGGGTCGGAGGATGGGTGTGGGCGGATGGGGGAGGTGGTTGATAAGGGGAGAATAGTGGGGAAGGGAGTGGGGTGGGATTCTTCCCGAAATGAACAATTATAGTGAATGACTTCCATAATTTTTTTTTTTTTTTTTTTTTTTTTTTTTTTGCAATTCTGTTCTTCAGCTGTTGGTCAGAAGCCTATGTAGTCTCGAGTTCGCCTTTGTTCTGAATAAAAGAGTCTGGAGTGTCTGCTGCTGTTGACATGGGCGAAACTTAGTACAATAGTCACAGTGTTAAAGTTGATGGTACAAAGTGGAGTGGAGGGGGAGTGGAGAGTGGAGTGACTGGAAAGGGGGGAGTGGGGGGTTAAAATGGAAGACAACGAAGTGATAGGAGAGAGGGAAAGGTCCATAGATAGTAATAGTATCATAGAAGAGACTAGGTAGAATTGGTTAATTTCTGGTTCACTTGTGGCCTGGTCAAAATTTTCTTGTGGTTGCGGCCGAAGCCATGACATTTGCCCTGTGTACCCAAACATCTTGCGGAAATATCGGTTACCAAAATCTTCGTAAAACGTACATTACGCAAACAAAAACATGTATTGGGAGAGAAAAAAAAAATGGGTCAATTTCCGAACTTGAACGAAATGGAATCTGTGTGCAAGTGTTCGCCAAGTCCAAAAACAGAAACGAATATTGAGGGACGGAGGGGAGGGCGTCCTCCTCAGCCTTGTCCAGACCCTCCTGGGGGGGAGGGGGGAGACGATCCCGAAGTCCATCGTGACTGGAGCTGCAGCCATCAGCACACAGAGCCGCCTGTTACCTGTCAGGCAATATTGCCGACAGGCTTGTCTCGTTGTCCTTTCTTTTATTCTATGTATTTCCTTTTTTTTTTTTTTTTTTTTTTGACTGGCTGGCGTGGACGATGGTTTTGGATGGGGCCGACCTTGGCCAAAGAGTTCAACACTTTAACGACTGTTGTGCCAATAACCTGAGTCTTTTATCTATTGGAAACGAAGTTGCCTCTCCTAATATGTATGCATGTATGTATGCATATATATATATATATATATATATATATATATATATATATATATATATAATGTGTGTGTGTGTGTATTTATATATATACGATATTTATCTATCATATATATATATATGTAATATATATATATGTAATATATATATATATGTAATATATATATATATATTACATATATATATATATGTAATATATATACGTATGTATATATATATGTATTTATTCGTATATGTATTTATATATATACGATATGTATGCAGATATATAATGTATGTATGTAAATGTATGTGTATATATCACATTTGTGTGTACACACACACACACACACACACACACACACACACACATACACACATACACACACACACATTATAAACCACACTGGACACATAATTGTAGAAATTTACAGAAACCTCTGGGGAATGAAGAATCAGAAGTCCAATGGTTTTCGTCTGTTAAGGCACATACGTGTACTTCTGACGGCTGAAACTACACGTTAGTTCTTGATTTGTTTGAAAAAAAAAATCCCTCTGGTTTCCGTTTCAGCTGTTACATAGGGTTGGAGGCACATTTTGTTTTGAGCAATGAGGTCTTACTGTAGTTTGGGGACGCGGGAATCTCTTCGATCTTGTTCAGTTTGACCTTCGGAGGGTTTTGGGAGAACAGCTTGGGGCGATGATAATGTTGGGAATATGTTGGTGTTGTGTCGGAGGGCATTTTGTCTTTGTGGAAACTTTTTTTTTTTTTTTTTCCAGGAATATTGTTTGGGTCTTTCAGTGTTGCCACACAATGATTTAATTGTTTTTATTTATTTATTTTTATTTTTATTTATTCATTTATTTATTTTATTGGGTGCTTTGTTCCCGCCGCAGGTTGGCAATACTTATAACCTATGTTAAGCCCCCCCCCAAAAAAAAAAAAAATATATATATATATATATAAACGGTAAGGATAATATAAAAATATGAAAAACCTTGTGCCAAAGATCAAAGTATGTAATGAACGCATGATAATGAGTTTGTAAAGAAGTTCTTAATGAAGAACAAATGATTGAGGAACGATAATTCATTCTTATTTCAAAATCAAATCTAAGAATGATAAGAAACAACATTTAACCATGAAATTTTCTCTCAGCCTCAGAAAAACAACATACAAAGATGACGCATTATATCCTTTGTATTGAAAGCATAAAGTGTATGACACAGTGTCTTTCGATAAGTTATCCACAGTGTCCGAAACTGTGATTTATTCAGTTTAACGTCGCAAATTCCCCCTATCAGGAGGCTATAACGGTGCCTCTTACAGAGGACTTTGTAGCGTGGAATTCAGTAAACCATGCCCTTGGTCCAACTCGCTGGTGGCAGAGTTCGAGCTGCCGCCACATCGACCACCGCCGCAAGTACCGACGCTCTAATCCGTTCGGCCAGTGAGTTTCCTGGAAACTGCACTAATGTAGATAAATGTACAATGTGTACACATCATCACAAGCTTTCTGAATACTAAGCAAATAAAGAAATGTGTATAAATCAAACAAAAGTAATTTATGACCAATGCATGGGGAATGACGAATAGTATTAAATGTCCAGTATATTATGAAATGTCCAAAATGAAGGGCAAGGTTTCGAGAAAATGATATATAATTTCATTAATATTCAAGTAGTATGGACGTAAAGAGATCCATAAAAAAAAAAAAAAAAATGGAAAAGAAACTTTCAACGCTCTATGTTGGAATTTCGACTTTTTGACAACGTTAATTAATTTTCTATTTTATCTTTTTTTTATTTGTTTTATTATTACATTTATAATTTCATTCGTATATTTGTCCTAGTTATTTATTTATTCTTATATTTTATTTTCTATCTTATTTTATCTATTCGTGTGTTTATTAAATTGTGACTTGGTATGACGTCATCGGTTATGTATTTCCTGATGACGTCATAGGAGAGAAGATCTTTACTGGAATTATGCGTTGCAGTGTCCGTCTTGTATTATTTTTATTTATTTATCTTTATTTTTTCGCGTCTATTAAAAATTGTGATTTTATTTTACTGGCCTCTTTGTCTGTCCCATTGCATTTACTCTGCATCCCCTCTCTACTCCCCCCCCCCAAAAAAAAAAAAAAAATCTTTATTGAAAAGCTCCGGGCAGAATTTCATGAAAAAATTCTGCATTGATGATTATTTTCCGTCTGTAAATGTCACAAATGGAAAAAGTAGGAGAGAGAGAGAGAGAGAGAGAGAGAGAGAGAGAGAGAGAGGGAGGCGGGGAGGAGAGAGGGAGAGGAGAGAGGGAGAGGAAAGAGAGGGAGAGGAAAGAGAGGGAGAGGAAAGAGAGGGAGAGGAAAGAGAGGGAGAGGAAAGAGAGGGAGAGGAGAGAGAGGGAGAGGAGAGAGAGGAGAGAGAGGGAGAGGAAAGAGAGGGAGAGGAGAGGGAGAGGGAGAGGAGAGAGAGGGAGAGGAGAGAGAGGGAGAGGAGAGAGAGGGAGAGAGAGAGGGAGGAGAGAGGGAGAGGAGAGAGAGGGAGAGGAGAGAGAGGGAGAGGAGAGAGAGGGAGAGGAGAGAGAGGGAGAGAGAGAGGTCGAGTAGTAACACCGAGAGAGAGAGGGAGAGGAGAGAGAGGGAGAGGAGAGAGAGGGAGAGGAGAGAGAGAGAGGAGAGAGAGAGAGGAGAGAGGGGAGGAGAGAGAGGAGAGGAGAGAGAGGGAGAGGAGAGAGAGGGAGAGGAGAGAGAGGGAGAGGAGAGAGAGGGAGAGGAGAGAGAGGGAGAGGAGAGAGAGGGAGAGGAGAGAGAGGGAGAGGAGAGAGAGGGAGAGGAGAGAGAGGGAGAGGAGAGAGAGGGAGAGGAGAGAGAGGAGAGAGAGGGAGAGGAGAGAGAGGGAGAGGAGAGAGAGGGAGAGGAGAGAGAGGGAGAGGAGAGAGAGGGAGAGGAGAGAGAGGGAGAGGAGAGAGAGGGAGAGGAGAGAGAGGGAGAGGAGAGAAAGAGAGGGAGAGAGAAAGAGAGGGAGAGAGAGGCAGAGAGAGAGAGAGAGGCAGAGAGAGAGAGGGGGGCCAGAGAGACACAGTACTCGTCACTGAAAAAAAAGAAAAATCACACTTGTTTTACTTTTATCTTTATTTTATTTAATTCTATTAATCTTTATATTGTTTTATCTCTGTTCCAGTTGATTGTTGATTTGTTTTATGTTGTTGTTTTTGTTTTGTATTTGTTTGCCTTGGGTCCGTTCACTGTTGGCAATAACAGTCTTTGACCAATTCGTTGAAATCAAAAGGGACTTTATTTGTATTTGTACAGTCGTTGACAAAAGTTCGGACCCCCACGCTGTGACTCTCCGTTGCCCAGCGGCCTCTCTCCAGCTGAACAAAAGCCCATGGCACCAGCCAGAATAAAACGAATAAGGATGTCGTTGTAGAGAAAGTTAAATAGAATTTATTGTTATTAATTACTATTATCATTATTTTTTCTATCTTATTTACTTTTTATTAATTTTATATTTATCTATGTGTATGTATATATATATATACATATATATATATATGTGTGTATATATATATATATGTGTGTATATATATATATGTGTGTGTATATATATATATATATGTGTGTATATATATATATATATATGTGTGTATATATATATATATATAATATATAATGTATATATGTAATATAAATATATAATATATATATATATATATATATATGTATATTATTAGTTAATTATTTTTTATAGGCCGATACCATCCAGAGGTTTTTCTTCGACTAATTACTGAATAAAATTGCTTGTGATGAGCCAATATATTTTTAATGTGATACAGGAAACTCAAAATTCATACACAACCCAAAGACCAATAGAATCATCGAAGAGTTTAAGCGAAATGTCCTTAGCCCCCGAAAGCTGAATAGAATCCTCTGGTTTTTGACAGAAGAAAATCTCTGAAGGGCCTTCTTACACTGAAAGACTCGACCGAATGGAACTAGGCGTCACTGTTAAGTGACTTGTTAATTCATACATTATAGATTAGTTTATATATTATAGATTAGTTTGTATATTATATATTAATTCATACATTATAGATTAGTTTATACATTATAGATTAGTTTATACATTATAGATTAGTTTGTACATTATAGATTAGTTTGTACATTATAGATTAGTTTGTACATTATAGATTAGTTTATGCATTATAGATTAGTTTATGCATTATAGATTAGCTTATACATTATAGATTTGTTAATACATTATAGATTAGTTTATGCATTATAGATTAGTTTATGCATTATAGATTAGTTTATGCATTATAGATTTAGTTTATGCATTATAGATTAGTTTATGCATTATAGATTAGTTTATGCATTATAGATTAGTTAATACATCATAGATTATTTTGTACATTATAGATGAATTTATACATTATAGATTAGTTTGTACATTATATATTAGTTTGTGATTATAGATTTATTTATACATTATAGATTAGTTTGTACATTATAGATTAGTTTGTACATTATAGATTAGTTTGTACATTATAGATTAGTTTGTACATTATAGATTAGGTTATACTTTATAGATTAGGTTATACTTTATAGATTAGTTAATACATTATATTTTAGTTTGTACAGTATAGATTAGTTTATACATTATAGATTAGTTTATACATTATAGATTAGTTTATACAGTATAGATTAGTTTATACATTATAGATCAGTTCATACATTATAGACCAGTGTATACATTATAGATTAGATTATACATTATACTTCAGTTTATACATTATGCATATGTTCATATATTGTGCATTAGTTTATACATTATACATTCGTTTATAGAAAGTACATTAGTTTATACATGATGCATTAGGTTATACATTATACATTAGCTTGTATGTCATACATTAGCTTATGTTATACATTATTTTACACATACTTTAGTTTATACATTACACATATGCATCATACATTATATTATACATCATACATTGATTTATGCATTATGAATTAGTTGACACATCACACATTAGGCTATACATTAGTTTATACATCATACTTTAGTGTATACATCATACATTAGCATATGTATCATACATTAGATTATACATCGTACATTATGAATTAGTTGGCACATCATACATTAGATTATACATTTTTTGTCTGACATTATCAGGCTGTGTTGCGCTCGGCTTCCTCCCAACTTCGTGACTAAGAAGTCCCTGGGTCGATTCCCACTGGGCAACGGGGCGGCTTCGGCCACAGTATAGCGCCTCCCGGCGTCAGCTGCTCTCGACAATAACGGGAATTGTTTGGCATGGAAATTGCAACCGCGCTTAGAAGTTAAATTGCATAACTAAGATCGTCAAGGGAGGGGCTGCGGGGTGGCTGTGGTGTCTGTGGGTGGCTTTAGGGGGCTGTGAGGTGGGTATTGGTGGCTTTAGGGGGCTGTGGGGTGGCTGTAGGGGACTATGGGATGGCTGTAGGGGGCTGTGAGGTGGCTGTATGGGGCCGTGAGGTGGCTGTTGGGGGCTGTGAGGTTACTGTTGGGGCTGTGAGGTGGCTGTATGGGGCTGTGAGGTGGGTGTTGGGGCTGTGAGGTGGCTGTGAGGGGTGTAGGGTGGAGGTGGGGGCTGTGGGGTGGCTTTAGGGAGCTATAGGATGGTTGTAGAGGACAGTGAGTGGCTGTGTGATAGCTGTGGGGGCTGTAGAGTGGCTGTTGGGGCTGTAAGATGGCTGTTAAGGGTTTGGGGTGGCTATGGGGACTTGCATTTATAACTGTGTTGACTAGGAACTGTTCGTCATTGTTCTTTCCGTGTTCTCTTCTTTATTTTTCCCTCTTGAATCGTTTCTTATTCATTTATACATGTCTAAGTATTTGACTGTATTTGTTATACATTTTTTATATTAATCGTGCTTATTTACATTTATTATATATATATATATATATGTATATATATATATATATATATATATATAATATATACGTGTGTGTGTGTGTTTCTTGATACTCCCCTGTTCTGTTTAGTTACATTTCATTAACATTGTTTATTAATTGGTTTATTTAATCTTTTGTTTATCCATGTAACTATCTGTGGATTATTTACGTTTCTGTTGATTAATTAGCTTGTTTATTCATTCATGCGTATAATTTTTATATGCTTATTCATATACTCAATACTTCATTATCTGTATAGAAATGTATGTGTGTGTATGTATATTTTCATGTTAATTGTATTTTATTTAATATTGTAAAGAGGATTCCTTTGTATATGTGATTGAGAGTGTGAACCTTGCCCAGGTTTACCACTTTGACCATTTATATTTGAGTTGACGATCTTGTACCCATTATACCCCCTGAAGACGATTCCTGGACGGGAATCGAAACGTCGGGCAAATAAACTCTTGAATTGAGTCTGGTATTTATACTTTTCCGATATATCTATATATATCTATCTATATATATATATATATATATATATATATATATAATATGTGTTCAGGCAATTTCCTTGTTTATTCATCTGAAGTATTATTTTAAATTAAATATATTTGTTCATTTCTTCATTCATTTCTTTATTGATGAATAACGTGTTTTATTAATTTATTCATTTATCCACTTGTGCAATTTGTTAAATCATTATTGATATATTTTTGATTAATCTTAATTTATGAATTTATATATAAAACAATGTTTATTCGTTTATTTATCTTTGCATTCGTTCGTTCATTTATCATTGTGTCTCTCCCTTAATATGTCCATCTGTCAATCTGTCGTACTCCTGTCCGATTATTATAATTACCAGCTGTGACTGTGCATTGCATGTTCCCCCAACAGTCCAAGAAGCCTGTGGGGCAAAGGTCACGGCTTCGGCCGTAGTTACGCACCTCTTAGCGTTAGGCTCTTCACCACCTTCATGTCTATCTGTATATCTGTCTATATCAATGTCTTTATCTTTATCTATATATCTATATCTTTCTATCTGTATCTGTATCTATCTTTATCTTTCTATATCTATCTATATCTCTCTCTTTTTATCTGTATCTATATATCTATACATTTATGTCTGTATCTGTATCTTTATCTTTCTATATCTATCTATATCTTTTTTTCTTTATCTGTATATATATCTAAATCTATTTATCTTGATCTTTCTATATCTTATCTTTATCTTTTTATCTGTATCAATATCTAAATCTATCTTTATCTTTCTATATTTATATCTTTATATTTCTATCTGTATCTATATATGTATCTATCTATATCTTTTTATGTATCTATCTGCGTGCATGTGACTGTCTATTCACTTCATCGTTTTGCCGCTCTTTGTGTTGTCCTTTTTTTGATGGGATCACCGTTGCCGACGTCAACCCTCTGCCGCCACCGTCGCCGGCTGCCACCGGGGCATTGTGGACCTGACAGGCGGATCGAGGTGGAGAGCAAGGTGGAGGGGGAGGTGGAGGTGGAGGAAGAGAAGAGGGTGAGGCTTGGGATTGTGAAGTGGGAGATTGAAAGGGAGGAGGAAGAGGAGGAGGAGGAGGATAGAGGAGGTTAAGGATGAGTATATGGAGGAAGAACGGGAAGAGGAGGAGGAGGTGGAGGAGGATAGAGGAGGGTAAGGATGAGTATATGGAGGAAGAACGGGAAGAGGAGGAGGAGGAGGAGGATAGAGGAGGGTAAGGATGAGTATATGGAGGAAGAACGGGAAGAGTAGTAGGAGGAAGAGGAGGGAAGAGGAAAACGAAAAAATAGTAAGGAGGATTACGAAAAGAAAAAGAGGAAGGAGGAGGATAATTAATGAAAATTATAAGAAAAAGAAAGAGACGAAGAACACGAAGAACGGGGGAGGATTAAATGAAGAGAAGAAGAAT
>NC_134790.1:574243-591743 GCF_046742065.1 Oratosquilla oratoria
AAAGGGAAAGAAAAATGGTTAAGACACTTTCTCACTGGGGTCAGTAGTTTGGTCTTTAGTTACAGTTGGTCCTTTTTATTGGGAGTTTCCGGAGTTCGAAATTCTACGGTTTTCGAAACGAAAAGTTGTGAATATTGGAAGATCCCAATTTTGGAGAGAGACAAAAAAAAAAAAAAAATAAAAAAAAAAAAATCGAAAATGTATATATATATATATAAATAAATAAATGAATAAATAGATAAATAAAAAATGAAAAAAATAAATCGATAAATAAAAATGAAATAAAGTAAGTAAATAAATAAATGAAATAAAATAAATAAATGAATAAATAAAAATGAATAAATAACAAATAAAAAGAATGAAAAAATAAAATAAAAATAACCTCAGACGGAAGATGTCTGTCCAGTGTATTAGAAGTTTAACCGACCCCCAGCTGAACGGTGTTACTATGGGTCGAGACCCCACGTAGGACGGGCGTCTACCCACCCTTTATGTAACATAGTCGTCCAATGGTAGCCAGAATAAATTATATTAATTGATCCATCATAGAGAATGATGTCTCGAAGCTTCAACCGTGTCATTTGCTGGTCCTACTTACAAAGGATTACAAAGGCGGAGCATGCCGACAGGAGACCTTTTGATCCATACTTTTAGGTAAACAAAGTGTTTCCTTGGGCTTGTCTCTTGAGGCGCCCATTTTCACGCCCACGCCATAACACGCCAAAACTCGAAGTTCGGAGCTCTAAAAAAAAAACAAAAACAAAAAAAAAACCGAAGTTCAAAATTCGCACGTCTCAGTGACGATGTTTACAAACAGAACGAAGTCGTGCATCGCGGTGTATTCATTGAGCAGACCTACCTCGTTCCAAGGCTTTACTGCTTGGGCTCTTATAAGACGCAGCCCGAAGTAGAAATAAAGAAAAAAGACATTTCTGTTTAGTGTGTCGTAATTCGGTTCCAACAGTATGAAAAAAGCGCTCGCCTAGTAGTCACGGAGAAAATATAGGCCAGTACTTTTTTTTTTTTTTTGAGAAAGAGGACTGGATCAGAATTCTTCTTCTTCTTCTTCTTCTTCTTCTTCTTCTTCTTCTTCTTCTTCTTCTTCTTCTTCTTCTTCTTCTTCTTCTTCTTCTTCTTCTTCTTCTTCTTCTTCTTCTTCTTCTTCTTCTTCTTCTTCTTCTTCTTCTTCTTCTTCTTTCTCTTCTTCTTCTTCTTCTTCTTCTTCTTCTTCTTCTTCTTCTTCTTCTTCTTCTTCTTCTTCTTCTTCTTCTTCTTCTTCTTCTTCTTCTTCTTCTTCTTCTTCTTCTTCTTCTTCTTCTTCTTCTTCTTCTTCTTCTTCTTCTTCTTCTTCTTCTTCTTCTTCTTCTTCTTCTTCTTCTTCTTTCTTCTTCTTCTTCTTCTTCTTCTTCTTCTTCTTCTTCTTCTTCTTGGAATAATTCGTAGACCCACTGCAGGACCGTCGGACTATCCATTGCAGGACGGTGCAGCCTTTGTGTCTCAGCACAGTGGTTTAATCCGGTTTAGTAACCGTACGTTTACTTAGTTGTAATACCATAGAAAAATGCGTTATCATATACCACTGAACGGTACTGTGTCAATTTAATTTTTTTTTTTTTTTTTTTTTTTTTTTTTTTTTTTGTAGGACAAGAATTGGGTCCGACTTTCGACAAATGGTATTGATTTGGCGTTGTCATTATTTATCCAGAAGGGCTAAAAACTCGAATCTTCAAGTCACTTGTGCTCGCTGTCTTGCTGTACGGCTGTGAAGCATGGACATAGAATGTTGATTTAACAAAGGATTACATAGTAAGAGCATGCCGACAGGAGACCTTTTGGTCCATAACTAGGCTGGATGCGGGAAATAAATAAACGAATAAATAAAAAAGTAGATAAATGAAATGAAATAATGTCATAATAAACAAATAGAAAAATAACATTCATAATAAATAAATAACAAAAAACAAATATAATTAGTAATAGATAGATAATGATAAATAAAACAAATGGCAGGCATTACAGCATATTGTTTAGGCGTTTATCGAAATGAATCTTGAAACTTCGAACTGTATTACTCGAAGAGGAGTCTCGATGTCTTTGGTACTAAACGCCTTCAGAGACTCTTTGGTTTGGTGTGAAGTCATTCCAACGATACCCAGAGACTCTACTACGAGGCTCAGTCTAGGCAAGTTACCATCAACACAATTCGCAAACTTCAACTCCAGCTGTATGGCTGGTACAAGTTGGTATAGCCTGTCCAGAGTTATTTGGAGATGGTATGGGTGCCTGCATGGGAGGTGGGTCCCCGAAGAGACGATGGGTGGAGTGGCGTCCATGTGTGAGTGAAGCGACGCGTCTCCTGGCGTATTCCCCCGATTGATTGACTATTGATAACGTGAACCATCGTATCAGAGGGATCACATAATTACATGCGTTTTGTTATTACGAATTATAAAAAATACAAAAACGTTGAAATTGATAAAAAAAAAAAATCGGGTACAAAGATGAAATGGAAATCTCTTCAAATCAAACGAAGCCAAAGACATTTTTGAAAATGTCGAAAGGTTTGTTAAACGTAAAATCATGGAATAAAATTGGAAATATTGTAATATGTGTCAATAGACTTAATTAATTTTTCGCCCGATTCTTCTCAATTGATTGTAAAAAAAAAAAAAAAAACGTGAAAATAGTCTTTGAGATGCAAGAACAAGAAATGATAAGCCGATTGTGTGCATAAAACTAATGTGGAAATAGCGTGAACGAAGCTATGAAGCGAAGAAAAATGGCGAGGTTCGTATAATGTTGATTAAAAAGTATTGAAATTGTGTGTTACTCAGCTGGCAAGGCCATCATATATTCCTCAAGAGTCACCTTCACAATGCACCATCCCAGACACGTAGGAAAGAGAAACTTTACCTGTTATAAAAAATAATCTATAACGAGACAGAGAGACAGACAGACAGATACACGCACACACTTCCACACGCACACACTTCCACACACACACACACACACACACACACACACACACACACACACACACACACACACACACACACACACACACACACACACACACACACACACAGAGAGAGAGAGAGAGAGAGAGAGAGAGAGAGAGAGAGAGAGAGAGAGAGAGAGAGAGAGAGAGAGAGAGAGAGAGAGAGAGAGAGAGAGAGAGGGATATAGACAGAAAGAGAGAGGGATAGAGACAGAGAGAGAGACAGATAGATAAAGAGACATATAGAGACAAAGAGAGATACAGAGGTAGTGGCAGAGAGAGGTAGAGACAGAGATAGAGAGAGAGGGATAGAGACAGAGAGAGATAGAGGCAGAGACATATATAGAGACAGAGAGATACAGAGGTAGAGACAGACAGATATATAGATATAATAATATAGATATAAAGATATAGAGATATAGAAAGATAGAGATATAGAAAGATAGAGATCTAGAGAGATAGAGATCTAGAGATCTAGATAGAAAGAGAGATAGAGAAAGAGAGATATATATAGAGAGAAATAGATTGGCAACTCCTGTACAACGTCTACAGATATAATACTATTCCGAAGAGTATCAGAATCTCCTACCATGTCTTAAACCGAAAATGGCATGGATGCTAAATACTATATATCTTCAGCTCAGACTGAAAGGCATTTTATATTGTTTTTATTGCTGCGCACACTTTCTGAACATAAAATTTACCTATTTCATTATTACATACATTTCTTTACTCCATGTGTTGCGTTTTCACTTGCCGCGTTATTCAGAGTTCCGCGATATTCGGCGGATCGCGTCATTCCGCGTATCTCGCGCTATTTCGCGTTATATTAATTAACTGTATGTAAACGCCCCATGTATGGCTATGGGAAGCTCGAAATCGCCAATTAAACGGGTGGAAACTGCCTTAATGACGTCGTCGGGTATTAACGACGGCCCAATAATTACCTATAAACTTGATGAACTTGGCATAAACAACTTTGTAGCTGATTGAATATTGGAAATCAGTCTGTGCGTTAATAGGTGTGGGCGGGCTCTCTTCTTTTAGTGGGTCTGAATTTTGTCCTTACAAAAAAAAAAAAAAAAAAAAAAAAAAAAAAACTGGTACGGACGAATGGAACTGACACAGTAACGTATGCTCGCTCATTTTTCTATGGTATTACTACTTAGTAAACGTACTGGTACTAAACCAGATTAAGTCACCGTACTGAGATACAAAGGCTGCACCGTCCTGCAATGGATAGCTTGACGGTCCTGCAGTGAGTATATGAATTATTCCATGCTTATTCTATGTTTATTCGTTGATTTACAAAAGTAGAACTCTACGGAAGCACGGTGTTATTCATAAGAATAGAAGCACTGGTGAAGTGTCTGAGACAGTATTACTGCTTCAGTGGGATGCACTGGGTTCCAGTAGTAAAGCATACCTACAGGAGACTTCTCGGTCCATAACGAGGTCGAAAGTAGAAGGAGGAGAAGAAGCATAAGTCACAGAAGCAGAAGAGGCAGAAGCTGAAGAGGCAGGAGAGTCGGAAGCAGAAGAGGCAGAAGGAGAAGAGTAGGAGGCAGAAGAAAAAGAGGCAGAAGAGGCAGAAGAAAAAGAGGCAGAAGAGGCAGAATCGGAAGCCACAGAATCATAAGCCACAGAAGCAGAAGAGGCAGAAGTAGGAGAGGCAGAAGTAGGAAAGGCAGAAGGAGAAGAGGCAGAAGGAGAAGAGGCAGAAGGAGAAGAGGCAGAAGGAGAAGAGGCAGAAGGAGAAGAGGCAGAAGGAGAAGAGGCAGAAGGAGAAGAGGCAGAAGGAGAAGAGGCAGAAGGAGAAGAGGCAGAAGGAGAAGAGGCAGAAGGAGAAGAGGCAGAAGGAGAAGAGGCAGAAGGAGAAGAGGCAGAAGGAGAAGAGGCAGAAGGAGAAGAGGCAGAAGGAGAAGAGGCAGAAGGAGAAGAGGCAGAAGGAGAAGAGGCAGAAGGAGAAGAGGCAGAAGGAGAAGAGGCAGAAGGAGAAGAGGCAGAAGGAGAAGAGGCAGAAGAAGCAACAGCAGGAGAGAGAAGAAGAAGCAACAGCAGGAGAGAGAGAGAAGAAGAAGAAGAGGAAGAGGAAGAAGAAGAAGAAGAGGAAGAGGAAGAAGAAGAGGAAGAGGAAGAAGAAGAGGAAGAGGAAGAGGAAGAAGAAGAGGAAGAAGAAGAAGAAGAAACAACAACACAGTTCGTAGACATTAGAGCATTTTGCTTAGGCGTTTATCGAACCAAGTTTTAAAAACTTTGGAACTGTACTACACAGACTCTTCACTGCCTGGGGAGAAGCTTTTAGTCCCTCCTTTTGACCCAACCGTACCTGCTGGTTACTTTTCCGCGTCTCGGAGACGCGTGCCACAGGGATCTGTCTTGGGTCCTAAATGGAGGGCGAAGTGCACTAGTACTTGTATTCCGAGCCAGGATCTTAGGACTCATTTGAGGAGTGGAAGAAGTGGTAATGGCAATGGATATGAACTTTGTAGTGGAGTAGTAGAGGGTATGATAGCAGAGGTAGTCATAAAAATGGTATTGAAATTGGTAATGACAAAGGTAATGGAAACAAATAAAATGGTAATGGAAACTGTAATAAAATGGTAATGATAATGGAAATGAACATAGTAGGTGGAGTAGTAGAGGATATGGTAGTGAAGATAGTCATAGAAATGGTACCGACATTTGTAATGAAAAAAAGATAAGTTAAATGGTAATGTAAACGGTAATTAAAAAGGTAATGATAATGGTAATTAAAATGTAAATGGGAGTGAAAACGATGTCAATGGTAATAGTAGATAAGATAAATGGTAATGTAAACGGTAATACAATGTAATGGTAATTAAAATGGAAGAGGTAATGTCGATGGTAATGGTAGATGTAATATTGATGAAAACTTACATTTCGGCGTTAATGGAAATTGAAGCTGTAGTGAGAATGAGAATGTAGGCCTGAGATGTGTATCTAGCTTTTTCATTGCAACGGCGCTATTTGTGTGTGTGTGTGTGTGTGTGTGTGTGTGTGTGTGTGTGTGTGTGTGTGTGTGTGTGTGTGTGTGTGTGTGTGTGTGTGTGTGTGTGTGTGTGTGCGTGCGCGCGTGAGAGAGAGAGAGAGAGCTATAGAGAGCAAGGGAGGGAGGGAGAGCTATAGAGAGAGGGAGGAAGGGAGAGTTATAAAGAGAACTAGAGAGAGAGAGGGAGGGAGGGAGAGCTATAGAGAGAACTAGAGAGAGGGAGAGCTATAGAGAGAACTAGAGAGAGGGAGAGCTATAGAGAGACGGAGGGCTAGAGAGAAAACTAGAGAGAGGGATAACTAAGAGAGAGAAGTAGAGAGAGGGATAGCTAAGAGAGAGAAGTAGAGAGAGGGATAGCTAAGAGAGAGAAGTAGAGAGAGGGATAGCTAAGAGAGAGAACTAGAGAGAGGGATAGCTAAGAGAGAGAACTAGAGAGAGGGATAGCTAAGAGAGAGAAGTAGAGAGAGGGATAGCTAAGAGAGAGAAGTAGAGAGAGGGATAGCTAAGAGAGAGAAGTAGAGAGAGGGATAGCTAAGAGAGAGAAGTAGAGAGAGGGAGGGCTAGAGAGAGAAGTAGAGAGAGGGAGGGCTAGAGAGAGAAGTAGAGAGAGGGAGGGCTAGAGAGAGAAGTAGAGAGAGGGAGGGCTAGAGAGAGAAGTAGAGAGAGGGAGGGCTAGAGAGAGAGGGAGAGGGATAGCTGAGAGAGAGAGAGGGATAGCTAAGAGAGAGAAGTAGAGAGAGGGATAGCTAAGAGAGAGAAGTAGAGAGAGGGATAGCTAAGAGAGAGAGGGATAGCTAAGAGAGAGAGGGATAGCTAAGAGAGAGAGGGATAGCTAAGAGAGAGAGGGATAGCTAAGAGAGAGAGGGATAGCTAAGAGAGAGAGAGAGAGGAGAGAGAAAACCTGGGCAAGTGGCAGTCACAAGGTAGCTGTTGGGAATCGATCCAGAGCCTTCTGGAAGCTAAAAGAAAAAATATAAGAGAAAGAAAATGCAAAAAGAGGAAGAATGCAATGAATAAAGGAAGAAAGAGAAAGAAGGAGAAAGAGGGAGAGAGAAAAGAAACAAAGGGAAATCAAGGAAGAGGGAAAATAAGCAAGCAATAACAAAACAGAAGAGGAAGAAGAAGAGATTAAAAAAGAAAGTCAGAGACAAAAGATAAATATAAAAGGAAGAGAGAAATGATAAAATAAAGTAAACAGAAATATAGAAGAGAATAAGAAAAGACAGAAAAGGGATATAAATGGAAATAGAGAAATATAGAAGGGAATACAGAAAATAAAATAGAAAAAATATATAAAAGTAAAGAAAAAAGAAAGAAAAATATAAGAGGAAGTAAAGAAATCGGTTATATAAAGAAAGACGAAAAGAAAGAGAAAGAAAAAAGGAACAGACGAAGAAAAATAGAAGGGAAGACAGAGAGTAAAAAAGAAACAAAGAAATAAAAGAAAAAAGAAATAAAAATATAAGAGGAAATAAAGAAACCAATTACATAAAGACGAAAAGGAAGAGGAAGAAGAAAGTAGGAAACAAAGAAGATGTCCCCCACCCCTACCCCCCAGATCGTTCTGGTTATAAAGAAATCAATTATATAAAGAAAAAACATTAAAACAAACAAACAAACAAACAGATGCTCCACCCCCTCCCAGATCGTTCTGGCTATAAAGAAATCAATTACATAAAGAAAGACGAAAAGAAAGAGGAAACAAGAAACAAACAAAGAAACAGATGCACCCCCCTCCCCCCTCCCCCCTTCAGCCTCCCCCTCCCCCCTTCAGCCTCCCCCTCCCCCCTCCCCCCCATCCCCCCAGATCGTTCTGGTTCCGGTCACGAATTCCGTCCGGCTATTCCGGACCGGGCCGGGCCTCGTCCGGCATCTCCGGGGACAATTCGGCCCTGCGGACAACACGCAACCGGAGACCTTCTGGGAATAAAAATGTCCTCAAGAGTCCGTGACGTCACGAGTCGTTCTCGGCTCGCTAGGCAGCCGCGCTGACCCGGGCTCGATTCCGAATGGGTTACAGGGGGATCAGGAGGAGGATGGAATGCATGATAGAGGATGTGAATGTGGATGATACTTAAAATGGGAATTATATTTGAAAGTGAAATTGTATAAAGGTTTGTTGAAAATTTTAAGTACTTTTTCATATTTCTCTATATTTGTAACCAAATTTAACCCAGCTCAATGTAACCCGTCCCAACTCGACCTAGTCCAACGCAACCCAGTCTAACACATCCCAACCCATCCCGACACATCCCAGCCCATCACAACCCATCCCAACTCATCCTAACTCAACCCAACTCCGCCCACCCCAGCCCACCCCAGCCCACCCCAACCCAAACAACTCAATTCAACCCAACCCATCACAATTCATCCCAACCCAACCCAACCCAACCCAACCCAACCCAACCCAACCCAACCCAATTCAACCCAACCCAACCCAATTCAACTCAACCCATCCCAACTCAACCCAATCCGACTCAACCCAACCCAACCCATCCCGTTCCACCCCTTCCTAGCCCAATCCAACCCAACCCAACCCAACCCAACCCAACCCAACCCAACGCAATCCAACCCAATCCAATATTACCTAACCAAACTATAAATTAACCAGACCAACCATTATCCAGTTAATATTCCTTTTTGCCTCCACCACTGGCCCTGGCTATCCGACCACGTAGCCTACCGTAAGGTCACAGCTAATCGCCTCCTGGTGTAAGCTCCTCGTTAGTACCCACATTTGTTCCTTGACACCAAATGGAGTTGGGGTAGACCAGTGCTTAGAGCGCACGACTCGACATCTTGTGGTCATGGGTTCGCTCCCAGCCGTCGGACAGTGTTTGGCTCTTTGGTGTCCTGAGGTTCATTTGAGTTGGACAAAATCGTCTGGCAGAAGACAGAAGAAAGTATTTTGATATTTCAGTTTTTTCCGTTCTAATTCTCGCATCCTCGTTCTCTCTCTCTCTCTCTCTCTCTCTCTCTCTCTCTCTCTCTCTCTCTCTCTCTCTCTCTCTCTCTCTCTCTCTCTCTCTCTCTCTCTCTCTGTTTCTCTCTCTGTTTCTCTCTCTGTTTCTCTCTCTGTTTCTCTCTCTCGCTGTCTCTCTCTCGCTGTCTCTCTCTCTCTCTCTCTCTCTCTCTCTCTCTCTCTCTCTCTCTCTCTCTCTCTCTCTCTCTCTCTCTCTCTCTCTCGCTGTCTCTCTCTCTCTCTCTCTCTCTCTCTCTCTCTCTCTCTCTCTCTCTCTCTCTCTCTCTCTCTCTCTCTCTCTCGCTGTCTCCCTCTCTCTCTCTCTCTCTCCCTCTCTCCCACTTCCTAAACCAGGCGTTTTCTAAATAACAAATAATTGTAGTTTCTAGATAATCCATATTTATTAATTTTCTATTTATTTTTCATTTCTTTAGTTTTTTTTAGGTGCAACCCTAATATTTTCTGGTTGAAAACGTTTTTAATACATTTGTGGGCCCTGGGAACGTTTCCTGATCCACAATGACCGCTCATCCGTTGTTGTTGTTGTTTCGTTGATGTTGTTGTTGTAGATGTTGTTGTTGTAGATGTTGTTGATGATGATGATGACGACCCCCCTCCCCAGTGTGTTCCAAACGTTCCTCTCTCGGATGATTAGAAACGTTTGGAGTTGGATTAGAGTAAACGCTTGTATCAAACGTTTATGAGGGACACCACCTTTTCATGTATCTATTCATTTTTTCATTTATCTATTTTTTCTTTATTTTATCTATTATTTTCTCTATCTATTATTATCTTTTATTTATTTATTTTTATCTTTATTAATTGATCTATTATTTATTTTTTCTTTATTTATCTTTATTTATTTTTTATTTATTTATCTATTTTTCGTGACACCTTTATAATGGTGACGGAGGGTGGTGGAAGGAGATTGGAGTGGGAGGAGGAGATAGAGGGGAGGAGGGGGGAGGGAGAGAGAGGAGGAGGAAGAGGAGGTTCAGAGGAGGATGGGGGAAATTGTGGGAGGAGTGGAGTTGGAGGAGAAGGAGGAGGAGGAGAGGGAGGAGGAGGAGAAGGAGAAGGAGGAGGAAGTAAAGGTAGGGAGGGAGGAAGGCAGGAGGAAGAGGTGGGAGGAGGAGGAGAAGGTGGAGGAAGTAAAGGTAGGGAGGGAGGAGGGGCAGGAGGAGGAAGGGTAGGAGGAGGAGGAGTAGGAGGAGGGGTGGGAGGAGGAGAGGGAGGGAGGGAGGGAAGGAGGAGGGTGTGGGAGGGAGGAGGAGAACCCGTGTCGGGGTCTTGGCGCGAATTCCCGAAGAAGGAAGCAACTTTAGATGAAGAGGAGGAGGAGGAGGAGGAGGAGGAGGAGGAACTCGACGGTCCGGCGGATGCAGGAAAGTGAAACTTTGTGACACTTCGAGGAGGAAGTTTGTAACGAGCTGAGGATGAGGACGAGGAAGACGAGGAGGAGGAAGATGAGGAGGAGGACGAGGACGAGAACAAGGAAGACGAGGAGGGGGACTAGGAGGACGAGAAGGATGAGGATGAGAAGGATGAGGATGAGTAGGAGGACGACGAGGACGAGGACAAGGAAGAGGAGGAGGAAGAGGAGTAGGAGAACGACGATGAGGAGGTTGAAGAGGACGTAAAGGACGAGGATGTGGAGGAGGAGGACGAAGGTGAGACGTCCTTCTCAACAACAACAACAACAACAACCAGCCACGACGACCAAATACAACAACGAACAACAACCAACCACAACAACCAACCACAAAAACCAACAACAACAACCAATAACAACAACCAATAACAACAACCAATCACAACAACCAACCACAACAACCAACCACAACAACCAACCACAACAACCAACCACAACAACCAACCACAACAACCAACCACAACAACCAACCACAACAACCAACCACAACAACCAACCACAACAACCAACCACAACAACCAACCACAACAACCAACCACAACAACCAACCACAACAACCAACCACAACAACCAACCACAACAACCAACCACAACAACCAACCACAACAACCAACCACAACCACAACAACAACAACCAACAGCAACAACCAAAACAACCCATAATAACAACAGCCAACAGCACCAACCAAAACAACCAACAACCAAAACAACCAACAACAACCAAAACAACAACAAAACAAAAAACAAACAACAAACAACAAAACTCCCTCTGAGCGAGAGCAGTTATCGAAAGTATCGAAGATCTTCAGCTACCAGAGACGTTAATACGTCACGAAACATAAGATAAACTTCACTGATCCCGAGAAACGATCATAAACATTGATCAGACTGACGTCAGGGTGCGCAACTTATGACGTATTTGAGTTTTGAATGACGTCATTTGTGACCTCATTTGACATCATTGTGACCTTGACCTTTGACCTTGATCTAAGATAATTTGGTAGGGGTCATCCTTGGGGTCGTCTTTATAAGGTAACATAGTATGGTCATGATGAAAGCAATCGAAGAAGCCAAAACGCGCGTGAGAGTATTACAGATCAGACATACACAGACAAACGTCTGACATAGTTGTCTAAAGCACTTTAGACAATTAACATCAACACGATGTCGATGATGCTGTTGTTGATACAGTTGATGACCACCACTATCATCATCATCATCATCATCATCATCATCATCATCATCATCATCATCATCATCATCATCATCATCATCATCATCATCATCATCATCATCATCATCATCATCATCATCATCATCATCATCATCATCATCATCATCATCATCATCACCATCACCATCATCATCATCACCATCACCATCATCATCATCATCATCAATAATAATAATCATCGTTTCCTTCTCCCTGTTCTCTTCTCGTCCTCGTCCTCCTACTCCTGTTCCTCCACTTCCTCTTTCTGCCATCCTCCCCCTCCTCTTCCTCCTCCTCCCCTCCTTCTCCTTCCCTTTCTCCTTCTCCTCCCCTTTCTCCTTCCCCTCCCCTCCCCATTCTCCTTCCCCTCCCCTTCCCCCTCTCCCCCCTCCTCCCCCTCCTCCCCCTCTCTTCCTCCCCTCCTCCCCTTCCTCCCCCTCTCTTCCTCCCCTCCTCCCCTTCCTCTTTCACATCCTCCTCACCCTCCTTCTCTCCTTCCCATCCTCCTCACCCTCCTCTCCTTCCCATCCTCCTCACCCTCCTTCTCTCCTTTCTCTACTCTTCCCTCTTCTCGTCCTTCCACTCTTCTTCCTCCTCGTCTTCTTCCTCCTCCTGTTTCTTTTCTTTCTCTTCCTCCTCTTCTTCCTATTCCTCCTAATCGTCTTCCTCTTTCTATTCCTCCTAATCGTCTTCCTCTTTCTATTCCTCCTCCTCCTCGTCTTCCTCCTCCTCTTTCTCTTCCTCTTCCTCCTCGTCTTCCTCTTCTTCCTCCTCGTCTTCCTCTTCCTCCTTCTCCTCGTCTTCCTCTTCCTCCTCTCCTTTATCTTCTTCCTCCTCTTCCTGCACGCAGTAATGAAACGCCAAGTTTATAAATCAGATTAAGTATACGATCGAGAGGAATTTCGGGAGTAATGAAAACTCGGCCGAGTGCCACGGTGGAGCTGTAATGGCGTTGACTGAGCCGGGGAATTATCATGCGCGCTCTCGCGTGCCTGACAGCTTGAATATCGCAACTGTTGTGTTTTTGCACCAAAATAGACATTAGCGATCGAGTCTGCGAGGAATACTATACGCGAACGCTCGTGGGGCCCATGTTGATTTGGGACCCCCCAATTCACCTCCCCACATTTCGGGGGTTAGGATTGGGGGGGGGGATTGGGGAAAGAAATGGTTGTTTGAGAAGGTTTTTACCAACGAGGTGGAAGAGTAGGAAGAGGAGGAGGAGGTGGAGGAGGAGGTTCTAGAGGAGGAGTTGGAGGAGGAGGTGGAAGAGGAGGAGGTGGAGGAGGTGGAAGAGGAGGAGGTGGAAGAGGAGGAGGTGGAAGAGGAGGAGGTGGAAGAGGAGGAGGTGGAGGAAGAGGAGGTGGAGGAAGAGGAGGTGGAGGAGGAGGTGGAAGAGGAGGAGGTGGAAGAGGAGGAGGTGGAAGAGGAGGAGGTGGAAGAGGAGGAGGTGGAAGAGGAGGAGGTGGAAGAGGAGGAGGTGGAAGAGGAGGAGGTGGAAGAGGAGGTGGAGGAGGAGGACTCAAGGAGTCACCCGTTGAAAACAAGAGTTAAAATGGTCGAAATTGACGGAGAAAGACCTTGGGCCTCAGCCTGGAAACCGAATGTCAGCCCCTCGGGACTGCACCTCCAGAGGGTAGTTAGGAAAGTGACGAGTTTTCGAGACGAAGTCAGGGAGACGCTTCTCTCTGACGTCTGTCTTGCAGGATCACCACTTACTAATACCCCTTCTCTGTTCCCATACTCTTTTGCCATGTATCTTTTTAACAGAGAGAGCGAGAGAGAGAGAGATTCACCATGGCTTTGGATCACGTGTTGGAATCGTGATCGACAGCTATTTCCCTCCCGGAAGATACCTCATAGCTCATATATAACCGATCTATGGGTAATGCTGTGACCTTTACACCCACACCCACACACCCAACTCCCCACCCACGAGAGTTGGAGTAACGACTCACAGCGCAGCGATACTGAAGTTATTTAATCTTTGGGCGGGATTCGAACCCGGACCGCCGTAGTGGCGGCCGGGAACTCTAACCACTGTGCCACGACGTGTGTGTGTGTGTGTGTGTGTGTGTGTGTGTGTGTGTGTGTGTGTGTGTGTGTGTGTGATTTACCTTGGTCTTTCACCTTGGTCTTTTTCACCTTGGTCTTTGGATCACGTGTTGGACTCGTGATCGACAGCTATTTCCCTCTCGGAAGAGAGCTCAGAGTTCATATGACCGACCTGTGGGTAATGCTATGACCTTACACGCACACACACACACCCAACTCCCCGCCCACGAGAGTTGGAGTAACGACTCGAAGCGCAGCGATACTGAAATAATTTCAGCCCTGTGCAGGATTCGAACCAGGTATCGCCGGTACCGCCGTATTGACAGTCTGGGACTCTACCAACCGCACCACCGAGTCGTGTGTGTGTGTGTGTGTGTGTGTGTGTGTGTGTGTGTGTGTGTGTGTGTGTGTGTAAGTAACTCATCCTACTTGTGTATTCTGTTCTAGACAAGTGCAGCCTTGACGTCTAAGTATAGACGTGCGTGGGTCTTCGACAGGTCTTTCGTCGGTTTCTCCGGTCCGGAGGATCTCTTCAGCAGGTCATTCAGTTCCAGCAAGTCAGGTCTTTGCTCTGATAAGTCAGGTCTCCCCGGGTCAGGTAGGTCTTTCCTTTCCAGTAGGTCTCTCCAGGTCAGTAAGTCTTTCCGGTCCGGTATGTCTTTCCGGTCCGGTAAGTCATTCCAGTCCGGTAGGTCTTTCTGGTCCGGTAGGTCATTCCGGTCCGGTAGGTCATTCCGGTCCGGTAGGCCATTCCGGTCCGGTAGGTCATTCCGGTCCGGTAAATCATTCCAGTCCGGTAGGTCTTTCTGGTCCGGTAGGTCATTCTGGTCCGGTGGATAATTCCGTTTCGGTAAGTCATTTCGGTCCAGTAGGTCTTTCCGGTCCTGTAAGTCATTCCGGTTCTGTAGGTCTTTCCGGCTCGGTAGGTCTTTCTGGTCCGGTAGGTCTTTCCGGTCTGGTAGGTCATTCTGGTCCGGTAAGTCATTCCGGCCCGGTAGGTCATTCCGGTCCGGTATGTCTTTCCGGTCCGGTAGATCTTTCCGGTCCGGTAGGTCACTCCAGTCCAGTAGGTCACTCCGGTCCGGTAGGCCTTTATCGGTCCGGAAAGTCATCCCGGTTCTGTAGGTAATTCCGGTCCGGTAGGTTTTTCTGGTCCGGTAGGTCTTTCTGGTCCGGTAGGTCATTCCGGTCTTGTAAGTCAATTCCGGGCGGTAGGTCTTTCCGGTCCGGTAGGTCTCTCCTGTCCCTTAGGTCATTCCGGTCCGGCAGGTCATTTCGGTTCGGTAGGTAATTCCCCGGTCCGGTAGGTCATTCCGGTCCAGTAAGTCATTCCGGTTCGGTAAGTCATTCCAGTCCGGTATGTCTTTCCGGTCCGGCAGGTCTTTCTGGTTCAGTAGGTCTTTCCGGTCCGGCAGGTCTTTCCGGTCCGGCAGGTCTTTCCGGTCCGGCAGGTCTTTCCGGTCCGATAGGTCTTTCCGGTCCGGTAAGTCTCTCCGGTCCGACAGGTCTTTCTGGTCCGGTAGGTCTCTCCGGTCCGACAGGTCTTTCTGGTCCGGTAGGTCTCTCCGGTTCAGCGGTCTCTTGCTTCAGGGACGAAGTTCATTAGCTGCCTTCAAGGTCGCCTTCTGCTTCTTCCTGAGAGTGAATATTGACTTCGTTCGAAGTGTCTGCCCGTAAGAGCGTTTTCCCGTGAATACGATACGTTTGGGACGCCCTTATGGTAGTACAATACTGATAGGGTGACCCACAGAGGTGAATGAAATAGTCTGGCAGTAGCTACATGGTATAGAGGAGGCTCATAAGAGAGAGAGAGAGAGAGAGAGAGAGAGAGAGAGAGAGAGAGAGAGAGAGAGAGAGAGAGAGAGAGAGGAAGAGTGTCATATTCCAAAAAAAAAAAAAAAAAAAAATTCTTCGGCGATATTTTTCCGATATCTTCTAGGTAAGCATCGATCGATTTTATTCAGTCGAGGGTCTGATGGCATGGAGCTGGGAGGAGAAGATGACCTGACAAGGTCAGAACTCCACTTTGACACAAATCCGGCCCCTCAGCTGATTGAAATAGTCTGTCGTTACCCAGAGCGATTATATGATGTCCAACACTGGAGGGAAGGTGCTAACTACCCCCTCAACTTGATAGAATTCTTTGTCGTCAATTCTGATCAATCGCGGTCTTCCAAGCCTCTCCTTCTTGGAGCCCAGACTCTCCATGCTACGGGTCCATTGGGGGTTTCCAGGTGGTTTCCAGGGAATTTTATTCAGCGGGCCGTGGGCCCAAACGAGGTCAGTAGCCTCTGAGGGAATTAGGCCCTCGAGGACCCAATTTGACCTAATTGACAAGAAAGGTGATGGTGGACGGAAAACGAGTCACTCGTTCCAGGCTCGGACTAATTATGAATCCTTTTGATCCGGGTCAAAAAATGAGATGGAAAGTACTTGTATATATATACGCTTGATTAAGCGTACGCGTGGGAACGTACGTGTATGTGTGCACTTATATACGTACACACACGCACACATATACGAATGCAAACATACAAACACACACGCACACCTACACCTACATATATATATGATCTATAAATTTATATATATATATATATATATATATATATATATAGATAGCTGGCATGTGTTTATATTTGATATTTTTAATCTTTACTTTTATTTTACTTAATTTGCTTTTATTTTGTTTCATATTGTATGTTTATTTTTGTAATTAGCTATTCATATATTTAATCAATTATGTTCTCGCCCATTTCCCTATTTATTCGCTCTTTTATATATTCGTTTGTTTTACTTTGCCTTCAAGCAAATATTTTATATATCTTGACTCCTTATCAGTGAAAGTAATGAAGAAATTAAATTTTGATAATACGAAATTTATTCATTTTTATCTGTTAAAAAAGAAAACGGGAACAAAACAAAAATAATCTAAAAATATTTTAATCACGTAATATTACTTGTTCCACGGGCTTCTTCGTTATATGTATTTCTTCTCAAGGTTATGAATAATAATTAAAATCATTATCTTATTACATATCTTTTCTTGTATCTTTATTATATATCTTTTCTTCTATCTTTATCCCCCCAAGGAAAGTTTTGTTAAAAAAAAAAAAAAAATTATAATTTATATTTTATTTAGGGCACTATAGTATTAGAAGATTTTTGGGGTGGGGGGGGGGTTGCGGTCACCCAAAAATTAACCTATGTCTTGTCATTACTATGCAACTATGTATATTTGTTTTCTAGTATATTTCTAAATGCAGTAATTCGGAGTATCTCGTGCATTTTTAAATGCAGTAATTAGGAGTATTCATTTATGTATGTGGTGGTTTCCCTATAATTAGCGATTTTTTTTTTTAAAACCTGGATGTGTTAATGCAATGCTAATGGAAGGTGTATTTGCTCGCATATATGTAAATTATATATGTGTATATATATGTGTATATATATATATATATATATATATATATGAAATATAATATAATATATATACATATATATATATAATATATATACATATATATTATATAATATATATACATTTATATTATATAATATATATACATATATATTATATAATATAAATATATAATATAAATATATATATTATATATATATATATATATTACATAATATATATGTATATATATAATACATAATATATATATATATGTATATATATAATACATAATATATATATGTATATATATATATATATATATATATATGTATAAATATATATATATATATAATATATATATATATATATATATATATATTATATATATAATAGTATACAGTATATGCAAGGTAACCGTTATAAA
>NC_134790.1:596743-610742 GCF_046742065.1 Oratosquilla oratoria
TTAGCAGTCTTACAAGATCATGCTACCAAACAAAGCGAATCATTACCGTAGACTTACACACATAATTTTACTATTAGTCAATATTATTATTTTCATTTGTTCTTTTTAAGTTGTGTTAAGGATCATAAAGTGTTTATAATAGTAAATTATGCTAATCTTATTTTCTGTTAACATGGTGTCCTTACACATACAGGATGTCAGGAAGGAGGGAAGTAACTAGTGGAGTCCTACAATGATCAGTATTGACACCCATAATGTTTTTGATTGCGAATGACGAAGTATCATGAGGAAAGTAAGAAATGAAGAAGATTACGAAAATGTATAATTACATCAGTGTCTTTACCGGATTTTTTTCTTGGATATCTTCAAGAAAGACGAGAAAGTTGTTCAAGACGTTGTTATGAGAAACCCCCAACATCTTCGCGAATGTAGCGAAGTCCGTTTGGTGGTGTACTGCTTAAACCCTAAGATTTTCGCTATGGTGATGAAAAATAAATCATTTAGTCGTACTGACACCACATCTAAAAAAAATGTGGTGCAAGAGTTTAGGTGAATTTTCGGGGATTGCGCGCCACGTAAGAACACCTACATTGACCATACTAGATAGAGCATCAGCCAACGCCTCTCCATACACCTGTAATATAAAGCTCTCAAACAACACCTGATGCATCGCCACAAAAAGAAAAGTAACAGGGAATATCTGGTCAGGTGTACTAAAATAATTACAAGCAATGTCGACCCTAGTAGATCATAACTTCTTAAAGCTTTCTTTCATTCAAGAGAAAGCTCCATCTATCAATATTCAGTCTAACATCTCTTCCATCTTACTGTCACTTAGTGGGGGACGTGGAGGGGAAAGGTGGAAGAGGTACCTCTCCCCCCTCCTACCCCTCCCTCCACTTCCCCCCTCCCCCTCCCTCCCAATCTTTATACTATTGAGGAACGAGGATAGTTCATGTGTAGACATAACAAGTCACAATCGTGATTGGGTCAATTGAACCTATCGTTGTAAATACGGTCATTTGCATTTCTTACCGTGTCTTGTAGATATTCATTGTTATAGTTATAAAATTTTTGACATTTTGTTGTTGTTGTTGTAGAAAATTATATGCACTCACCTGTGTTGGGGACTCAAGATAGGCTGTTATTTTCTAAGTGCCGTTGTTTGTTGTCTCTTAAGGCTTAAAACAGGTTAGTAACGATACTTTTTTAATCCACTGCAAGCGGCCAGGGAGTTCATGAATAAATGAAGTAATGGAGAGGCCCGACTAGAACGGTTAAAAAAAAAAAAAAAAAAAAAAAAAAATGATGCCATCTATCATGAGTGTCTTATTTTTTATTTTTTGTTTTTGTCGTTGCTTTTGTTGTTTGTTTTGTCATGGTCCCCTTGGAATCTGGAGTCCCCTCCCCCCGGCGGCGAGCTGAACCCGATTGAAATCCTCTGGAGATAGTAAGAGTGGAATATTACACTTCTATGCTTTCAGAATAAGGTTGAAAGGTTGATTAAGTTTTAACTACTCCGGTGCGAGGATCGCCACACACTAATCGTATTGACTTAGACGAGAGAGACAGAGAGAGAGAGAGGGGGAGATGGAGAAAAGAGAGAGATAAAGAGACGGGAAAGAGAGAGACGGGAAAGAGAGAGACGTGGAGAGAGAAACGTGGAGAGAGAGACGTGGAGAGACGTGGAGAGAGAGACGTGGAGAGAGAGACGTGGAGAGAGAGACGTGGAGAGAGAGACGGGAAAGAGAGACGGGAAAGAGAGAGACGTGGAGAGAGAGAGACGTGGAGAGAGGGGGGAAGAGAGAGAGGGAGAGAGAGAGGGAGAGAGAGAGAGAGAGAGAGAGAGAGAGAGAGAGAGAGGGAGAGAGAGAGAGGGACGTGGGAGAGAGAGATAGGGACGAGAGAGAGAGATAGGGACGGGAGAGAGAGAGAGAGGGAGATAGAGAGAGAGAGAGAGGAATAGAGAGAGAGGGGTGAGAGGGATGAAGAAGGGGGGGAGGGGTAGAAAGAGAGAGGAATAGAGAGAGAGAGAGGAAGGGGTGAGTGAGCGTGAAAGTAAAGTGCGTCACTTGTTTGAGGGGATTTAGGACTGCTGCAGTAGTTGCCCGAGCGAAGTTGTAATGCTTCTCGAATCTGGGGATTGAAGGTAATGAAGTTTCGACCCGCGTAATATATACTCTGCTTATGTATATCCATGTTTATATACGTGTATTAGTGTGTGTGTAGGGTATATATGTGTGCATGTGGTGGGGTATATATGTGTGCATGTGGTGGGGTATGTATGTGTATATATGAGGGTATATATGTGTGTATGTGTTTTTGCGTTTGTGTGTGATTGTGTGTGTGTGTGTGTTTGTGCTTGTGCTTGTGTGTGCGTGTGTTTGTATGCGTTTACCTAATTATAATGTGCAGGATTAGAGCTATGCTCGTAGGGCACAGTCTCTTTATTTTTATTGGTTAAACCTGGGTTTAGAACTAGGCCTGTTCTTTGGCGTTACTATGATTTTTTTTTCATTTATTTTCATGTTGCTCCACCAATCAGTACACAAAATTGCATTTCTTTATATCCTTCAATCTTGTCTTTTTCAGTTTCTTTCAATATCCTCTTGTTTTTTGTCTCCCCTCCCCCCCCGCAAAAAAAAAAAAATATATATATATAACTTATGTCCGCTCATTTCATAATCCTGAATGCTACCATATCACGTCTCTTCTCAATTTAGCAACTCCAGCTTTGTTCGTGCATGTTTCATTTGGGCAGTATATTTCGGCGAATTTTTTATTTTATTTCTTCGTTTATGACAGAAAAATTGAAATATATGAATTTTCTTTTTAGAGTCCAAACTGGTTATCTTCTAAGCACTTGCCTTCCAGTAATTTTGATTTTCTCTCGCTCATTATAAGTTTTATGTTGGTCAAAAACACGGGTCTATAATCTAGGGCCTTCTCCTTGTTTCTTTCTGTCTAAATTGGGACCACGTTGGCCTTTTTCTGATCTCTTAGCACTCTTCCTTTTTCTAATGAACACAGAGTTAGTTCAAGGATTTTGTTCACCAGTTTTCTAAATTCCTTTGAAGTTTCAGTTTACGAGTCTTTTGGCATTATTCCTTTTTCTAATAAACATAGAGTTAGCTCAAGGATTTTGTTCAAAGTTTTCTAAATTCATTTGAAGTTTCAGTTTACGAGTTTCTTGGTATCCCTTTTTCTAATGAACATAGTTAGCTCAAGGATCTTGTTCACCAGTTTTTAAAATCCTTTTGAAGTTTCAGTTTACGAGTCTTGACATTATTCCTTTTTCTAATGAACATAGAGTCAGCTCAAGAATCTTATTCACCAATTTTCTAAATCCTTTTGAGTTTTCAGTTTGAGAGTTCACATCTAATGGTTCCAATATTTTTTTTTGTATTTCTTGCAATTGTATTTTTGCCATTCATCACCTTGATCTTTTTATTTCATTCACCTCAGAATTCATTTTTGCACCTACAGTATTTCTTCCATTTTCAGTTTTGTGATTACTTCTGTATCCCATATTACTAAGAAGTCTATAAAACAACTTTGGTTCATTTTTACGTTTCTCAGCCAAACCTTTTCGAAAACTTTCTTCATCTCTTTTGTTTTTATACAATATTTTCTTCTCTTGTACTCATTTTTTTGTTTTGTTGGTTTCTCATTTTCTACATTTTTCCTTTTCCTCTTTTTGTTGTTGTTACTGTCTCGCATTTTCTATTAAACCAAACTCTTTTTCTCTCTTTATATTTCTCTCTCTCTCTCACTCACACACACACACACACACACACACACACACACACACACACACACACACACACACACACACACACACACACACACACACACACACACACACACACACACACACACGACTCGGTGGCGCGGTTGGTAGAGTACTAGATGGCCAGTATGGTGGTGCCTGGTTCGAATCCTGCCCAGGGCTGAAATGATTTCAGTATCGCTGCGCTTCAAGTCGTTACTCCGACTCTCGTGGGCGGGGAGTTGGGGGTGTGTGTGCGTGTAAGGTCATAGCATTACCCATAGATCTGTCATACGAGCTCTGAGCTCTCTTCTGGGAGGGAAATAGCTGTCGATCACGAGTCCAACACGTGATCCAAAGACCAAGGTGAATCACACACACACACACACACACACACACACACACACACACACACACACACACACACACACACACACACACACACACACACACACACACACACACACACACACACACACACACACACACACACACACACACACACACACACACACACACACACACACACACACACACACACACGCGCACGCACGCACACGCATTTACGTGGAAATGTGGATTACATTAAGTAGGATTTCGGATACACGGTTCAAGGTAAGCCTTTGTTAAAGCCCTTGGTGAGCCTTTGAATGCCCATATATGGACCTTTGGATGACGTCACTAGAGTCCTTAATCCACGTCAGCCTTGGACTTGGTTCACACTGTCAGGAGTGCCTTTATAGTATCAAGGATAAATCCTTGAACTTTGTTCTTGATTTCTTGAAATGGACGATTATTTTTACACGTTCCATTCTAGGTAAAATTAGCTGATTTTTTATAAATATGTTTATGAGTTAAGTATTTCCCTCCCGGTTAGGCTTTACAGAGGATTAACCTCCGATGTATGTGATTTAAGCCCCTAATCCAAAGTAGGGTTTCTATGGAGATGAATAAAATAGCCTACCGGCGACAGGGACGGTAGGAAAACGTGCCACCAGGTACGGGAGGGTTGCTTGAGATAGAATCTACCTCTTCCTCTATCGACAGATTGGTCATGAGATGAAACAATTAGTTTAACGACAGATTTAATGAAAAGTAAAACGCCACACGATACTTGAGGGAGGAATCCATCTACTATCAAGAGAATGTCTCTGTCTTCCTCTCTTCTCTCTTTCTCATCTCTTTCTCATCTCTCTCATCTCTCCTCTCTCTCTTCTTTCTCTCCTCTCTCCTCCCTCTCTCTCCTCTCTCTTTCTCTCTCATCTCTCATCTCTCTCTCTCTCATCTCTCTCTCATCTCTCTCTCATCTCTCTCTCTCTCTCTCTCTCTCTCTCTCTCTCTCTCTCTCTCTCTCTCTCTCTCTCTCTCTCTCTCTCTCATCTCTCCTGCTCTTTATCATTCTCTCTCGCTCTCTCATCTCTCTTCTCTCCTGCTCTTTCTCATTCTCTCTCGCTCTCTTTTTTCTTTCATTACATCTCCTCTCCCATCTCTTATCTCTCACTTCTCATCTCGCGCCAATCACCCCTAGTCCCTTGTCCTTTGTCCCTTGTCCCTAGTCCCTAGTCCCTTGTTTCTAGTCCCATGTCCCTAGTCCCATGTCCCTAGTCCCTTGTCCCTAATTCCTAGTCCCTTGTCCCTAGTCTGTTATCCCTTGTCCCTAGTCCTTTGTCCCTTGTTCCTTGCCCATAGTCCCTAGTCCATTGTCCCTAGTCCCATGTCCCTAGTCCCTTGTCCCTAATTCCTAGTCCCTTGTCCCTAGTCTGTTATCCCTTGTCCCTAGTCCTTTGTCCCTTGTTCCTTGCCCATAGTCCCTAGTCCATTGTCCTTAGTCCCTAGTCCCTTGTCCTTAGTCCCTAGGCCCTTGTCCCTAGTCCCTTGTCCTAGTCCCAAGTCCCTTGTCCATCACCCTTGCCTCCTCGCCCTTCACCCCTTGTCAGTCGTGCCTAATCCCAAGGCCTGTAGTCTGTCGCCCCTAATCTCGTGTCCATCGTCTCTTTCTCTGCACATCCTTCCTTTTTCACAATCCTTCGTTCGGTTTCCCTCAGTTTCGAGAGTCCTAATTTCGAAATCCTTTGAGAGGCTATGCGATCGATTTCTACTAATTTCGAAACCCTTTGAGAGGCTATGCGATCGATTTCTACCATTAGAAAATTACTGGTAGATTTTGTAGAATAGCCAGTGACCATGAACTTGGAAATTCAGGTAGATTTTTTTTTTAATTTTCTTTTGGTAGAAACCGTTTGCTAGAGATGGTGAAAGGTTATGGAGTATGGATCTCTACTCTTTTCCTTAAGCTGTTCACTCGTCCCCCTTCCCCTTTCCCCCTTTCCCCTCTCCCCTCTCTCCTCCTCCCCTCCCTCGCCCCCTCCCCTCCCTCGCCCCTCCTCCTCTCCTCCTCCCCTCTCTCCTCTTCCCCTCTCACCCTCGTCTGGTTGGACGTGTACTTCGTGTCTTGGGTCTCAGTCGCTCTTGAACAGATCCTGAAGTATTTTATTTTTCTTTTGTCACACCCACGCCCGCAGACGATCGTACGAACACACGCACGCACACACACACACACACACACACACACACACACACACACACACACACACACACACACACACACACACACACACACACACACACACACACACACACACACACACACACATATATATTATATATATATATTTAAGTCACTATGGCACTGGTCACGTGCTTGCCGCCGTTGGTTCGAGTCCTCGGGCGTACCACGTTTCAATTTCTGCATGTGCCTCACGGTTCTTCCGATGTTGATGGATTAGAATTAAAGTGCATTGTGGTAGATAAAAATGTATGTATATATATATGTATGCTAATAAGAACACGGGTACGTGTGTTCACTTATGCAAAGTAGACCACTTGGAAAAAAAGAAACTAACGAAGTAGAGAGCTTTCGTATATTACATCCAGTGCAAAAAGATGTAATATACGAAAGCGCTCTGCTTCGTTATTTTCTTTTTTCCAAGTGGTCTACTTTGCATATATATATCTATATATATATATATATATATCTATCTATCTATATATATATATATATGTATATATATATATATATACACACATAGATTATAATGTGTCTCTATGTGTGGGCGCGTATGTTTTATGTCTGTATATATTGCACAATTTTCTTGTGTCTAGATATTCACACTGGGTTATACAGCCAATTCTTTCTAAATTACCCCGATGCCATTTTTCTTCATTAAGGGAAGCGACTTTAATTACTTCCCCGATTTATTTCTTTCGGATATTATCCGCACGAGGCCCAATCACAGGAAAATATCCGCAATTTAAAAAATATCCTCATTTTTTCCCGCCGTCCTTGGCGCCGCCTGGTGATGGCAAGACGATCATGGTGAGCGCGCGCGTGCACACACGTGGGAGTTTGCGTAGTCAAGGATAAATGATGTTCTTAGACGCGCGCGAGCGCACGCACACACACACACACACACACACACACACACACACACACACACACACACACACACACACACACACACACACACACATGTATATGTTGATAAGAATACGGGTACGTGTGTAATATACGAAAGCGCTCTGCTTCGTTAGTTTCTTTTTTCAAAGTGATCTACTTTGCACACACACACACACACACACACACACACACACACACACACACACACACACACACACACACACACACACACACACACACACACACACATGTATATATATATATATATATGTATATATATATAATATATTTATATATATATATATATATACTGTATATGCACATGTTTGTATGTGTTATATATGGTTAAAGATAACTACTCGATAGATTTAGTAATTTCAGAAAGTATTTAGATTCTCTTGCATTGTTACAAAAGGTAGAGCATACTTCAGTAAGTGCTCAGCTATATCAGAAACCGTAACCTTTGCCCTTTGTGCTTGGACAACCAAGCCAAATAGTGGTTCGTAGTAGTCATTGGGGATCAAACCGGAGGCTTTTGTATGACGTAGCGATGTCAAGTTCTAAGAAACCCCCATCCACGATGCGATCTGGCCTTCAGGCCACCGGAGCGATCTGGTAGGATAGGATCAGATTGGATCGTATGTACTGACATACACGATCCAATCTGGTCGGATCGGACCAGATCTGTCCGGCGGCCTGAAGACCCGATCGTATCGTGAATGGGGTCCCTAAGAGGCACAGCGTTCCAACGTAGTTTCCCCTCCCTCCATCCTCACTGAATAAAATCGTGTGACGCCATCAGTAAGAGGCACCTCCTACCTCTCTCCTGAATGGAATATATTTTTTAGCCAGAATAAAAGTCTTAAAGTGAAGTCTCCTTGTTAAAAAAAAAAAAAAAATCCTTAAGTCTTCCTTTTCCAGTCGGAACCTGAGGCGCAATTTTGGTTTCTCTTCTCGAAATTTCATGACATTGCGGGTTTCTGCTCTGTTTCTCTCTTTTTTTTTTTGTTATGTCGGCTATTGTTTTCTGTTTCGGCTTCCTGATTGGTTAAAAAAAAACAGTTCTCCGATTTCCTGTTTGGAAAATAGATTTTCGGTTTAATATCTCGAGATGGCTGGAGGGCTTCAAGAATTGTGGCGTTGTGTTGTGCCTTTCTTTGTCTTTCTCAACGAAAAACGGATTATATATATATATATATATATATATATATGTGTGTGTATATATATATATTATATATATATGCAGTCCGGAGTTTCCGGAGTTTTTGGATGATGAACTCTTAAGAATATTTGACATAGCTTCAAAATTAAAATATCATAAGCACCTCGTGGAGATTTCTTAAAAATCGGCAAAGAAATCTTTCTACGAGGAAAAAGCTAGTAAAACCTTTAATGTAAAAAATCTACTTGTACTGCCTTTCAACGAGAATTTCGTCAAACTACCTCATATTCTGAAGACTTTCAACATTCAAGTGGCATTTAAGAGCTCCATTACAGATAGAAGTCTTTTAATTAAAAACTCTCCTTATAAGGAAGAAGGATGCATATATTCAATTCCATGTAAAAATTGCGACAAATGCTATATTGGTCAGACTGGAAAAGAATTAAAAGTAAGGTTAAAACAACATCAGTATAGCGTCAAGAGTGGGCAAATTTCTAATGCATTATTTATTCACCTAAGGGATTTTAATCGTTGCATAAATTGGGAGGGTGCTAAAGAAATTGTTAAAAATAAGTCATATTTGACTAGAAATATAATAGAATCCAGTCTGATCAAAGATACATATGTCAATAACTTAAATTTAAATCATGGTATGTACAAACTGGACAATTTTATTGTGGAAAAAGTAGTAGCCCAAACGTCCGCTGCCGCGAACGGGTCAGGTCGACAATAGAGCCTCACAACCTTTCCCGGTACCCTTCCTGACCTTATACTCTGTGTATATATTCTTGTGTCCTTTTTCATTTCTATGTAGCCTGGGGATGTCTGAATAGACGAAAGCGCTTGGTCATCAGTTTACCTTGGTGGTTTTTTCCGCATATGTATATGTATATGTATATATATAATATATATATATAATATATATGTATATGTAAATATGATATTTATATATCTATATATATATATATATATATATATATAGTTGAGGTTTCTCTACACATTAGTTTCTTTCTCTCTGTATATCTTTCTCTGTATCTTTTTTCTCTCTCTCCCTCTGTTTCTCTTTCTTTAATTCTTTATTTCTCTCTCTGTCTCCTCTCTTTCTCTCTCTGTCTCTCTCTCTCTCTCCCTCTGTTTCTCTTTCTCTCTCTATCTCTCTCTCTCTGTTTGTCTCGTACGTACCCGAGAAAGGAAGATAAAATGGGCAGTGTAGTCTTATCTGATAAAGGAGGGACCAAGGAGAAGCCTCTGAATTATAGATCTGTGTCCTTGACCAGCATAATAGGTAAATTGCATTAGAGGATTGCGAAAAGAAGGATGGACCAAAGTATTTGGGAATAGAGGCAGAAACCCGGCAGATATAATTACTTTGGCCTCTGACAAATAAAGCCAATTGAAGGAGGCGAGTGGGTGAGGTATGTGTACCTGGATCTGAGGAAAGGGTTTGACAAGGTATTAAAAAAAAAAAAAAAAAAAAAAAAAAAAAACTGATGTGGGAAAAAGGGTTATAAAGGAGAACTTATAAGAAGTCTGCAAAGGATGAAGGATATCTTGGTAGACAGATCCTTAAGGATGCTTGTCAAAGGATATGATGTCAAATTGGAAGAAAGTAATTAGTTTGTCCCACAAGGCTCAGTGGGACGTAATGACGCGTAGGATGAATTGTTACACCAAATTGGCTCCTAATGACTTCAATATCTTCAAGACAGTAAAAAGTGGAGAAGATTGCAAATTGATAAAGGAATATCTAGACAGGATCTACAATAGGTGGTGTGCAGCGTGTTGCCATACCGAAATGATATTAGAAAGGTTTTGATTAAAGTTTGACTTTATGAATCTGTCAGTGTGCTAGTAGGTGGGGCTTAGTGACGTCATATCGTTTTGTTCGGCTACGTGACGTCATGTCGACTTTGAAGGCATCTAAGGTTATAATAATAAAGTTGATAGATAAATGAATACGTAAGTATATTGACAAGTAATTAAATAAATAAATAGACAAATGAACAAATAAATGAGTACATAAATGAATAAATGAATAAATAAATAAATAAGTAAATAGTTAAAGAAAATGAATTTGAAAATCTTTGCTCACGAGAAGACGTTGGTTCCGTGTCTGCTGGACGCCACAAACAACGCTTCGTCTTAAAATCATAATTTTGATATTTTTTTTCCTGGTCTTGCTGGGAATGTGAAAATGTATAAAGATATAACGAAGGTTGGAGGGTGTGGTAGAGTGGATAGGGAAGGTGAAGGCAAGACCACGCTACGAAATGGAAAAACACGTGTAATTAAATATTTTATGTACACATACAAATGCGCAAATACGTTTACATATGTATATATGTGTATATATTCAGATGCATGTGTATAAGCATGTATACACTCAGTTGAATATATATACACGTAAAAGTGAATATTGTATATACATATATATATATATATATATATATATATATTTATATATATATAATATATATTTAGCTACAAGAACACACATAAAGGTGTGCGACATTGCATATACAATGTGTGTGTATGTATGTGTGTGTGTGTGTGTGTATGTGTGTATTTGTATGTGTGTGCGCGCGCGCAAGTGACTGAATGGTTTCTGGATGCGTGTTTGCATATGTGTTTGTTTGCTTGTCCGTGTGTTTGCATTTGCCTGCGCCCCGTTCCGAGAGAGCTTTGGGAGTCAGTGGACGAGAGAGGGGACGATGCGAGAGGGGAAACGGCAGAGGGGACACTGGGCGAGGGGTGATAGTGTGTGAGGAAGAGGGAGGAGGAGGAAGAGGGAGGAGGAGGAAGAGGGAGGAGGAGGAAGAGGGAGGAGGAGGAAGAGGGAGGAGGAGGAAGAGGGAGGAGGAGGAAGAGGGAGGAGGAGGAAGAGGGAGGAGGAGGAAGAGGGAGGAGGAGGAAGAGGGAGGAGGAGGAAGAGGAGGGAGGAGGAGGTGGAGGAGGTTGAGGAGGAGGAGGAGGAGAAGAAGAAGAAGAAGAAGGAGGGAACAGGTAAGAGGCGGTACTGGGGCGGGGTGAAATGTCGAAGGTGAGAGGGTAGGTGAGGGGAATTTATGTCTGAGGGGGAATTATGTTCGAGGGGAGACTATGTCTGAGGGGAAGATGTGTCTGAGGGGGAAGCTGTGTCTGAGGGGAAAGCTGTGTCTGAGGGGAAGCTGTGTCTGAGGGGAAGCTGTGTCTGAGGGGGAGTGTGTCTGAGGGGGAGTGTGTCTGAGGGGGAGTGTGTCTGAGGGGAAGCTGTGTCTGAGGGGAAGCTGTGTCTGAGGGGAAGCTGTGTCTGAGGGGAAGCTGTGTCTGAGGGGAAGCTGTGTCTGAGGGGAAGCTGTGTCTGAGGGGAAGCTGTGTCTGAGGGGAAGCTGTGTCTGAGGGGAAGCTGTGTCTGAGGGGAAGCTGTGTCTGAGGGGAAGCTGTGTCTGAGGGGAAGCTGTGTCTGAGGGGAAGCTGTGTCTGAGGGGAAGCTGTGTCTGAGGGGAAGCTGTGTCTGAGGGGAAGCTGTGTCTGAGGGGAAGCTGTGTCTGAGGGGAAGCTGTGTCTGAGGGGAAGCTGTGTCTGAGGGGAAGCTGTGTCTGAGGGGAAGCTGTGTCTAAGGGGAAGCTGTGCCTGAGGGGAAGCTGTGTCTGAATTGAGACTGTCATGAAGGATGAGGGGAAAATGAGGGGAGCCTAGCTTAAGGGGAGGCCTTGTCTGAGGGTAGAAGGTAGGCTAGGAGAGACTGGTAAAGTTTAAGTGAGGGGAAATGATGAGAAAGGGGAAAAGTTGACCAAAAAGAAAACGGAGAGAACTTGAAGGGAGATGAGGGGAAGAGAGAAGAGGGGAAAGGAAGACGATGCCTAAGAAAAGACAGTGGGCGTGGGAGTCGATGGGCGAGGGGAAACGGAGAATGAGGGGAGGGGGAGGGGGAGGGGGTAATGGATGAGGGGATCCGGAAGGGCTGGCCATTGGAAAAAGATAAATCAGAGACGTTTTGTTGGTATGGGGTTGGGCCGGTAGTTGATCATCCTCCGACGAACTGCCGAATAAGTCAGCACGTCAGATCAGCCGACCCGCCGACAGGACACCGACGGCAAGCACGCGCAAAGACGAAGAACTAAGTCGCGGGCGAGAAGAAGTAGAGGGCTCCGCCAGAAGTAGAGGGCGACAGAATAAGTACGAGGACAAGACCAAGATAAGAACGGCGACGAGCAAACGACAGGGGAGGAAGAAGAAGAGAGTAGGCGGACGACGAGAAGAAGAGGAGGAGAGAAAGAGGGAAGAAAGAGAATACGAGGAAGTAGACAGAGGAAGAAGTGGAGGAAGTGGACATCGTCAGAGGGGCACGTTGAGAGTAGCGGCTGACGGTGCAAGAAGGAGGAGGGAGGGGGTGGGTGAGGACGAGGGGATTGGGTGAGGGGAGGAGGACGCGGGAGAAGACGCACACTCTGAAGAGAGGAGGAAATGGAGGACGTTAAGAATAGTGGCAATGGGAGATAGGCGGGTTGCGGGGAAGGGGGGAGATGGGAGAGGAAGAGGGGGGATGGATGGGGCGAAGAGGTGGGGAAGCAAGTAGAGGGAGCGGAGAGGAAGCCGACGGAGAGAAGCACGCAGTCGCCGACAGTAAGTCTGGAGAGGTAGGTCGTCGACGAGGCAAGGAAAATTTCGCGGAAGGACGGTGCGGGTGCTGTGGGGGCAGACAAGGAAGAAGGGTAAGAAGACGAAGAAAGTAACGGAAGACGACGAAGAGACAGACGAAAGAGGAGGTAGTTAGAAGAGGAAGGAAAAGGCAGGAGGAAGGAGGTGCGGGGGATTGTGGGGTAAGAAAGAAGAAGACGAAGAAGAAGGAGAAGATGGAAGAAGAGATTAAGAACGAAATAGAAGAAAGGAGAGGAACGAGGTCGAAAGAACAAAGCAAGTAATATATAAGCCAGCAAGACAAAGAACAGTGTGATAGGTCTAAAGAGCTAAGGATATATACAAGATATAAGAAAGCTCTCGTTGCGAAGCCGCGAGGGAATGAGAGTAGCGACGAACAGAAGGATTGTGGAGCGTCGGGACGGACGGTGCGGAGACAGGAAGCAAAAAAAAGCAACAAGGCGACGACGCACGACCTCCTCCTCCTCCCCTCACTCCCCGACGCCCCTTACTCCCTCCTTCCTCCCCCTCCTCTTCCTCCCCTCCATCTCCTCCCCTCCTCTTCCTCCTCCCCCTCCTCCTCCTCCTCCCTTCCTCCTCTTCCTCCTCCCCCTCCTCCTCTTCCTCCTCCCCCTCCTCCTCTTCCTCCTCCCCCTCCTCCTCTTCCTCCTCCCCCTCCTCCTCCTTCTCTCAGATCGAGCTAGAAGTCGAGTCCGATGCAGGAAAGGTCAAGGTGCATACCAACGGCTTGTGACCTAATCTCGCGTCAATGCTCTTGGGTCAAGTCAGGATTGTTACAACCTTAGTTTCTAGGTCAGAGTAAAGGCTGCTAAATCTCATTAGATGGAATCTAGAAAGATAGTAAACCGTCTTGGTCGCAAGAAGTCTCTAAACTCTACATAGACGCTTTGTTCAAAGTTTCTAACATTTGAAAGGAATTCTAGCTTCAAGTAGAATTTCATAAAATATCACAACATTCTGTATATATTTT
>NC_134790.1:611242-623742 GCF_046742065.1 Oratosquilla oratoria
AAATAAAATCACGTGGATAACTGTAACGAGGAAATGAGCTAGGAAGAAAAAGAAACGAAAAGATTCTTGACGAGGTAGTTTGGACAAGTGGAGAGAATAGACTCTGGGAGAATTGGTAGCGAGCACAAGTCGGTGGAACTATGGAAAGGGGAAGATGAGAAAGGTAATACAAGAAACAAAGAATATAATGGAAACAATTGAAGAGGAGGATAGAGATGTGTTTGATGCATGGAAAAGCATGGGGAAAAAAATAAGGCAAAAAAAAGCGTTCAAAAAAAAAGCGTTAGTACAGGAAAAAGTAAACAGTGGGATTTTTGGAGAAGATTGAAGGGGAGATGGAGAGGAGTAGTGAGAGGTGTGGAGTGTTGGAGTTGATATCGTAGGATTAGTGAGGGAGGAGGAGTTGGGAGTAAGGTAAGTATCTTGAGTAGATCTTGAACTTCTGATTTGTAGAAGACCCTAATTTTTTTTTTTTTTTTTTTTTTTTTTTTTACTGTGAGGGATATAAAAAAGGACCCGTCTCTGCCTAATCCCCGACTGTCACTACGGCGGTCCGGGTTCGAATCCTACCCAGGGCCGAAATGATTTCAGTATCGCTGCGCTTCGACTCGTTATTCCAACTCTCGTGGGCGGGGAGTTGGGTGTGTGTGTGAATTACCCATATATCGGTCATACAAGCTCTGAGCTCTCTTCCGGGAGGGAAATAGCTGTCGTTCACGGGTCCAGCACGTGATACAAAGACCAAGGTGAGACCAAGATGAATACGCACACACACACACACACACACACACACACACACACACACACACACACACACACACACACACACACACACACACACACACACACACACACACACACACACACACACACACACACGTCTCCTTCTACCGAGATAAAGCCCAATGGCGTCTCAAATTCAATTAAGACTAAGAATATGAAATTTGGGGCGACGGATGCTATCCTACTCTGGATGCAGTTGGGGGCTCCTCCTCCTCCTCCTCCTCCTCCTCCTCCTCCTCCTCCTCCTCCTCCTCCTCCTCCTCCTCCTCCTTCTCCTCCTCCTCCTTCTCTTCCTCCTCCTCCTCCTTCTTTTCCTCCTCCTCCTTCTCTTCCTCCTCCTCCTCCTTCTCTTCCTCCTCCTCCTCCTTCTCTTCCTCCTCCTCCTTCTCTTCCTCCTCCTCCTCCTTCTCTTCCTCCTCCTCCTCCTCCTCCTCCTCCTCCTCCTCCTCCTCCTCCTCCTCCTCCTCCACTTTTCCTTTCTCTTCCCTCTATTCTTCCTCCTCCCACTTCTCCTCGTCTTCCTCTTCCTGCCTCTCCTCCTATTCCTCTCTTCCTTTCTTTTCCTCCTGTTCATCCTCCTCCTTCTCTTTTCCTTTCTCTCCCTCCTGTTCTTCCTCCTTCCACTTCTCCTCATCGTCCTCTTCCTGCTTCTCCTCGTCATCCTCTTTTCCTTTCTCTTCCTGTCCTTTCTCCACCTACTCCTCCTCCTCCTCCTCCTCCTCCTCCTCCTCCTCCTCCTCCTCCTCCTCCTCCTCTTCCTTTCTCTTCCTCCTGTTCTTCAGTTTCCTACTTCTCTTCGTCTTCCTCCTACTCCCCCTCCTCCTCCTCCTCCTCCTCCTCCTCCTCCTCCTCCTCCTCCTCCTCCTCTTTTTCTTTCTCTTCCTCCTGTTCTTCCTCCTCCCTCTTCTCCTCTTCCTGGTTCTCCTCGTCCTCCTCATCTTCGAAGCTGATCAAGACAGCGGCCGACTCGAGCCTTTGCAGGAAGATTAATGTTTGCCTGCCACTACGGCCAAGGGTCCTCCTCGACTCGTTGACGTTCCTCGAGGTCGTCCTCGATGCGAAGTCGCCCTGCCACCCTACCACCCTCTTCGCTGATTTCGAGGCAGTCTTCTCATCCCCATCTCCTCCTCCTCCTCCTCCTCCTGCTCCTCCTGCTCCTCCTCCTCCTGCTCCTTCTCCTCCTGCTCCTCCTCCTCCTCCTCCTCCTATTCCTCCTCCTCCTCCTCCTCCTCCTCCTCCTCCCCCTTTCTGCTCCTCCTCCCCCTTCTGCTCCTCCTCCTCCTCCCCCTTCTGCTCCTCCTCCCCCTTCTGCTCCTCCTCCTCCTTCTGCTCCTCCTCCTCCTTCTGCTCCTCCTCCTCCTCCCCCTCGTCCTTCTCCTTTTCCTTCTACTCCCCTTCTTCTCCTCCTCTTTCTCGTTCTCCTTTTGCTCCTCCTCCTCTTCCTCTTCCTCTTCCTCTTCCTCCTCCTCCTCTTCCTCCTCTTTTTCCTCCTCCTCCTCCTCTTTTTCCTCCTCCTCCTCCTCCTCCTCCTCTTCCTTCTCCTCCTCCTCCTCCTCCTCCTCTTCCTCCTCCATTTTCTTCGTCTTCCTACTTGTCTACCTCCTCGTCTTCCTTCTCGTCTTCCTCTTCGTCATCTTTCTCGAATTCCTCTTCGTCTCCTTCCTCCTCGTCTTCCTGTTCGTCTTTATCCTATTCATCCTCTCCATCTTCCTCTGTCTTCCTTTTCCCTCCTCCTCTCCCCCTTCTTCTCTTCCTCTTCCTCCTCTTCTCCCTCCTCCCACTTTCCCCCTTCTCCTCTTCTCCTTTTCCCCCCTCTTCCCTCCCTCTCTCCCCCTCTTCTCTCCCGCTCATTCTCTTTTCTTGGTCTCCTTCCCTCCTCCCCTCCCCCCTCCCCCCTCCCCCCCTTCGTGCGCCCTTTGTTGCAGATCTACACAAACACATTTCACCAACTTTAATTTCTCTTCCCCTTTTGTTGTTCCTCGTTCCGCCTTTGACTCTCATTGCCACCCCCTCCCCCTCCCCCTCCCACTCTTTCTCTTTTCTCTCCATCTACCTCTCTTTTCTCTTTCTCTTTTTTCTCTCTCCCCCTCTCCCCTCTCTCTTCCCCTCCTCCCCTCTCTCTCCCCCCTCTCTCCCCTCTCTCTCCCCCCTCTCTCCCCCTCTCCCCCTCCCCCTCTCTCTCCCTCTTTCTCTCTCTCTTTCTCCCTCTCTTTCCCTCCCTCTCTCCCTCCCCTCCTCTCTCTCTCCCTCCCCTCCTCTCTCTCTCCCCTCCTCTCTCTCTCTCTCTTCCTCTCTCTACCTCTCTCCCCTCTCTCTCGCTCTCTCTTTCTCTCTCACTCTCTCTCTCTCTCTTTCTCTCTCTTTCTCTTTCTCTCTTTCTCTCCTTTCTGCTCCTCCTCTCCTCTCTTTTTCTCTCACTGTTCTTCTCTTTATTCTAATGTACTTCGATTCCGCATTTTCCTCTCGATCCTTATAAATGTACTTTATTCGTCTTTTTAACCCTTTTCCTTGTTTTCCGTTTTTCTTTTTCTCCATTTCTCCTTCTCTTCGTCTGTCTCTGTGTACCTGTCTTTGTCCATTGCTTAGTCTGTCTATGTCAATGACAATATCTATGTTTATGTTTATGTCTGTGTCTGTCTATTTCTGTTTACCTATCGCCCTGTCTCTGTCGTTTTCTCCCTGTTTCCTCTTCCCTACTTCCATCCTTCCCTCCTTCCCTCTTTCCTTCCTTCCTTCCTTTCTTCCTTTCTTTCTTCCCTCCCTCCTTCTCTCTTTCACCTCCTTCACTTCTTCCCTTCGTCTCTCACTCCGTCCTCTCCTTCCTTCCTTCTCTCCTCTCCTCTCCTCCTTTCTCTCCCCCTTTCTCCATTCCTCTTCCCTTCCTCCTTCCCTCCCTCCCTACCTCTTACCTTCCCTCTTCTCCTCTCCCCTCTCCTACCTTCCCTCTTCTTTTCTCCTCTCCTCCTTTCTCTCTCCCTTTCTCCATTCCTCCTCCCTCCCTCCCTCCCTCCCTCCCTCCCTCCCTTCCCTCCCCTCCCCCCCGTCCCTCCCTCCCTCCCTCCTCCTCCCTCCCTCCCTCCCTCCCTCCCTCCCTCCCTACCTCCCGTCCCTACATTCCCGTCCATCACTTGCGGGTTCCTCACTGATTGCAAGACAGACGGGCTTCCCCGTTCGTCAGCTCTGTCAATAGACGGGGAGACGGTGGGGGGGGGGGCAGTGAATCACTTTCGAGAATAAACGGGAATGGAAGCCAAGGTACACGAAGTTACTGTGCCCCCGCTGTGGCGCGTTGGTCTTCGTCCTCATCTCGTGTTCCCTAAGCTCCGAGTTTCATCCCACATTGTGGTGGCGGGCCAATACCGCTTGACTAGGCTGCCCGAGCAAGTAGGGTAAAGGTGGCTGTTTGGGGTACAGATACATTGTTTCATGAACATGGGAGGCCATTTAGTCCGTAACAAGGCAAATTCAATGGACGATATGAGTAATTGAATCAATGAATAAATAAATGAATTATTAGTTAAATGGGGTGAGATATAGTCTTTAGGCATAATATAGTCGATGAGGAGTTAAGATAATCTCAGTTAAGTTCTTGAGTTAACTCTATTCAGCACTAGAGTGTCCTCTGCCCTGGTGTTGGAGGTTCGAATCCTGCCACCGGCGAGGTGCATTAAGGGTATTTTTTATCAAAGTCCACATTACAAAAACCTCTGTGAGGGGCACCGTTCTAGCCATCTGATAGGGGACAATTTCGCGACGTTAAACTGAATTATCATGATCATTATTATTCATATATCAATTAGTTTATTGATTTATTAGTATATTCTTTTTTTTTTTATCTAATTTAGTATAATTTTTCTTATTAATGTTTTTGTTATAATTTTTCATCAATGTTTTATTGACTTATTGATTTATCATTAATCTATTCTGATTTTACAATATTTTTCAAAATATTATTTGTTCGGTTGTGGGGGGTTGACCTGGAACCATAAACTAATTACGATAATATTTATGATAATGAATATGATAATATTTATTCTTAATATTCATTTATTGATGGCGAATCTGAAATAAAATATAAAATAACGAAAGTAAAGCTACCGATGGAGGAATATGTGCCATGAAAATATGAATAAAATCACCTGCCGACAGCCAGAATAAAAATAGAACTTATGGTTCTTAGGGTTAATTGAGTTAGGCTTAATTGCCCTGAGGTATTAACCGGGTTTTGGTTAACTTAACTTAGTTAAGGATGATGATAGTAATCTTGTGGGATAGCCGTTCGAATCCAGTTACAATCAACGTGTAATTTCTCCCGGAGGCTATCGTGCTTATCCACCTCGCAGAGCGAATAAGTGCTGAAATGTAATTATATATATATATATATATATATATATATATATATATATATATACATACGTATAAATATATATATATATATATATACATGTACATGTATACATACATACTGTATATATATATATAAATATATATATATAATATATATATATGTATATATATAATGTATATGTATATATTACACACACACACGCTCACACACACACTAAACAGACACACACACACTAACAGGACACACACAAACAGACACACACACACACACACAAACAGGACACACACACAACACAAACAAACAGACACACACACAACACAAACAGACACACACACACACACACACACACACACACACACACACACACACACACACACACACACACACACACACACACACACACACACACACACACACACACACACACACACACACACACACGCACACGACTGATGGCGCAGTGGTTAGAGTTCCCGGCCGCCACTAGGGTCTGGGTTCGAATCCCGCCCAAGGCTGAAATAATTTCAGTATCGCTGCGCTGCGGGTCGTTACTCCAACTCTCGTGGGCGGGGAGTTGGGTGTGTATGTGCGTGTAAGGTCACAGCATTACCCATAGATCGGTCATATATGAGCTCTGAGGTCTCTTCCGGGAGGGTAGTAGCTGTCGATCACGAGTCCAACACGTGATCCAAAGGAAAAGAGTATTATATTCATTCTTCATATTCATTTATTGCTGTCGAAAAAAAAAAATATATATATATATAATGATAATAATAATAATAATAATAAAGAAAGAAAAGCTGACAGCAGAGGAATGTGTGCCATGAAAAGCTGAATAAAATCACCTGACGACAGCCAGAATAAAAATAGAATGTTTAATTCTCAGTGTTAATCGATTTAGGCTTGGTTGCCCTGAGGTATTAACCGGTTTTTAATTTAACTTATTTCAGGGTTCATATCGACAATGATAGCCTGAGGGATAGACGTTCGAGTCCCGTTACGATCAACGTGTAATGTTAGGAAGGGCGTATGGTCTTAGGTCTCCTGGGGGCTATCGTGTTTATCCACCTCGCAGAGCAAATAAGGCCTCAAAAGTTTATACACACACACACACACACACACACACACACACACACACACACACACACACACACACACACACACACACACACACACACACACACACACACACACACACACACACACGCACACACATACACGCACACACACAGGAGACATTTAATTTTTCAGAGAGGAAGTATATATATACCATAAAGCCATTAGTCGTTGGCACTGCAAGGCCCCGCCCCAGTTTGCAAATCAAATATTTGCAATAAATCTTTGCAAAGATAATGTATCAGCGGAAGGGTGGAATAGTATGCGAAAATATATATATATATATATTTAGGGGTCCCGAAATAAAATAGTATGTTCCAATAATATTTTTGTTCCTTTTTGTTCGTTGTCCATATTTACGTTAGTATATATATTTATATATTTATATATTTGTATATTTATTTATATTTATGTATATTTATTTATATATATTTGTATATATATATGTATATATATTTATATACATATATATATTTATGTATATATGTATATATATACGTATATATGTGTGTGTATGTATATATGTATGTATGTATATATGTGTGTATATATGTGTGTATGTATTATATGTATGTATATATATGTGTGTATGTATATGTGTATGTACATATATATATATATATAAAATATGAGAAATTCGCTAGTGTACAGTGACATTAATCTGATAATTTTCATGACCGTCGCGCAGAGGATTCGAACCTGCTGCTCAAGGCGCCAAGAGGCCCCATGACTGCCGTCTTACACCGCTCGACCACTGATGATTAAAACCGTATGAACTCAGAACACTACTGGTTCTAGAGAGTGAGAAGGTGGCTAACTGCGGCCCTAATTCTCTTTTCACCATACGATCAATCACACTCGTGGGAGGGGTAAGGCCCGTAACGAATCCCTTTCACTCTTCTCGCCATTGTAACCATATGAGAAATTCGCTAGTGAACAGCGACATCAATATATATATATATATATATATGTATATATATATATATATACATATATGTGTGTGTGTGTTTGTGTGTATGTGTTTGTGTGTGCGTGTAACTTTTGCTTATTCTCCCCCTCGAGAAGGAAGCATTATCATTATTATAAAATTTGAAAATACGAAGCAGTCGAATAATTAATTGAAATGCTGTCGTCCTAATGCTACTTGTATCAAAGGAAATCTGAGCCTTTCTTTACAAATATATATGTACATCTATTTAGATTGTTTAAATGGACCTATATTTGTATATGTATATATATACATACATACACGAATGTGATATATATTTTGATGCATGTATTATACATGTAGGTATATATATAATGTATATATATCCATATATGTATATATGTATGTATATATATATATGTATATATTATATATATATGTTTGTGTATATATATGTATATATATGTGTGTGTATATATATGTATATATATATGTGTGTATATATATGTATATGTATAGATGTATGTATATGTATAATATGTATATATGTATTGTATATATATATGTATATATATATTATATATATGTATATATATATATGTATACATATACATATATATAATATATATACATATATAATATATAACTACATATATATAATATATACATATATATATATATATAATATATATATATATATAATATATATATATATATATTTACATATATATATACTATATATATATTTATTTATATATGTATACATATATAAATATATATAATATAATATATACATATACGTATATATATATACATATATATGTATGTATATATGCATATATGTATTTTACATTTGTATGTGTATTATATACATGCATTTATATTTACATGCCATTTTATGTATATACATACATATATATAATATATATAAACGTAGAAACCACTGTTGGAGTAGAAAAGACTGGAAACGGGGAATCTATATATTTCGATTGCAAACTGCAATCCTCTTCAGTAGATACAATTAAGAGAGAGCGTGCTGCTTAAGTACCCACTTAACAAAAGAAAGGGGGAACATGGGAAGAGGTCTCTACCCTCGGCTCACTACGTATGTGAGGTCAGGAGGCAAATGAGTTTTCAATAGGTTGGTGATGAAGAGTCCGGATATTATATCCGGGGACCATTGCCCCTTTGAAATATTCATGTTGGGCTGATATTCAATGATAGTAAATTCTACCATTTTTCTCCTGAACTCACATCTGGATTTATGAATAAGCTCAGCTTTGTCCCAATCTAAACAATGTTTAAATTGCTTAACATGTTGGAACACATGAGCTCTCTTGTCCATATTTAATGGAACGTTTATGTTCAATCATCCTAGTATTAAAATCCCTTCCAGTCTGTCCGATGTAAACTAAGTCACAACCTTTACATGGAATCAAATATACCCCTTGGCTCTGCTCTTCTTTTAACCTTTGGTGGACATTTACCACTTTTTATTAATGGTGTTAGGGTAATAATCAATCAAATTTAATTTGTCTTTGGGAAGAAAACTTGGTCGAGGGAATGAATGATTCAGAAAAGGGAACGATCAAAGAGCTCTTGCCCAATGAAAAATTAGAGGAAGTGGGGGTGGTGTTGAAAAAATTGTAAAACGCTCGGATGAGGGCTTTGACCAATAACCAAGCCGGGTAAGCTAAATTATTAATTTGAGACTTTATAATGTTTAATTCTCCTTCAATAAACTGGGGGCTGCAAATTCTAAGAGCTCTAAGTAAAAAACCTGAAGCGACGCTAATTTTTACTTTGTCTGGGTGACTGCTGAAAAAATGAAGATAACTAACAGAATGGGTTTCTTTTCTATAGACGGTAAAAGCCAAGCTTGTCTCCGTCACGAACAATGAGAACATCTAAAAAAGGGTAGCTTACCTTGTTCTTCCCATTCAACTTTAAAACTTAATGTTGGAGGCTATAATGTCCGGACTCTTCATCACCAACCTATTGAAAGCTCATTTGCCTCCTGACCTTACATACGGAGTGAGCCTGAGGGTAGAGACATCTTCCCATGTTCCCCTTTCTTTTGTTAAGTGTGGTTACTTAAGCAGCACGCTCTCTCTTAATTGTATCTACTGAAGAGGATTGCAGTTTGCAATCGAAATAAATAGATTTCCCCGTTTCCAGTCTTTTCTACTCCAACAGTGGTTTCTACGTTATTGACAAATGTGTGATTACATTTTTCACCGGAAATATATATATATATATATATATATATATATATATATATATATATATATATATATATATAACAAATATATGCTCCCCACACACACACCCACCCACACACACACACACCCACCCACCCACCACCACACACACACACACACACACACACACACACACACACACACACACACACACACACACACACACACACACACACACACACACACACACACACATACACACACACACACACATTCACACACACACACACACACACACACACACACACACACACACACACACACACACACACACACACACACACATCTAATCTGTTTTTACTCGAAATTAATTGAGATTATACAAATGAGAGATGGCTTGGCAGATTGCGTATTTTTGGATTTGCAGAAAATTAATAAGAAAAATTGAAATGATGGAAGGAATACAAGGTAAACTGCTGGAATGGTTGAAGAATTTCTTAACTGGGAGAAAAATGAGAGTGGTACTTAGAGACAAAAATTCGAACTGGGAAGATGTGAAGAGTGGCGTCCCACAAGGCTCTGTACTGGCTCCTTTAATGTTTGCCATATATATAAATGATATGGATGAGGGAGTAAATTGTTATATGAACTTCTTTGCTGACGATGCCAAATTACTCAAGAGAGTAAGAACAGAAGAAGACTGCATATCACTACAAGAAGACCTCGACAAAATATGGGAATGGAGTCGGAAAAGTGAGATAAATTTCATGAAAATTAAGAAATGTAGCATAGGCTAATGGAATTTGGAAAAAGTAAAAATAGAGTATCGGGACAGTACAAAATTGGAAACAAAAGTCAAAAAAGTCGATTCAGAAAGGGACCTGGGAGTAATCTCAATATGTCAATAAATTATTTGAAGAGACTTAAAACTTATTGAGGTCAATGAAAGTGGCCTTCGACTATATAGATGAGGTGATGGTTAAAAATTGTTACACTGATAAGACCTAAACTAGAATATGCTGCAACACTATGGGCACCTAGCACAAAGAAGAACATAAGAAAGTTAGAAAGAATACAAAGAGCAGCGACAAAGTTGGCGCCTACACTGACAAACCTAACATACGAACAAAGATTGGAAAAATTACATCTGTCATCACTGGAACAGAGAAGAAAAAGAAGCGATTTGTTGATCATTTTCAGAATTAGGAAAGGTATGGAAATTCTCGACAGAGACGACTTATTAAAGTGGGACAAAAGAGAAACAAGAGGACAAGAAAAGAAACTATAGAAAGACAGCTACAGAAGATACCTTAAAAAGAATAGCTTCCCACATAGAGTGATTGATGTGTGGAACAAATTGCACGGAGAAACAGTGAATACCAGAACTATACACGATTTTAAGGCTGATGTCACACGGGCAGTCTACCCGCCTGACCGCGGTGGGTGAGACGCATTTCCCCACTTGAAACCGCCGCGGCCAGCCCGCCTGGCTATGTCAGACGAGAGGTTTTACATAGGAATCAATATAAAGCGGTTCCGCGGCGGCTGACCCGCTTTGCACCCGCGGCGGCCAACCCGCTCGTCTGACAGGGCCTTAAGAATAAACTGGATGTGGAGAGATACGAAAACGGGTCACTACGAGCATAGGTCTCGTCCCGTAAAATACAACTAGGTAAATACAACTAGGTAAATACCCCCCCACACACACACGCACACGCACACATACACGCACAAACACACGCACACATACACACACACTAATACACACATGTACACACACACACATACACACTCATACACACACACACACATGCATACACACACACACACACGCATACACACACACACGCATACACACACACACGCATACACACACACACACACACACGCATACACACACACACACACACACACACACACACACGCAAACACACACACACACACACGCAAACACACACACAAACACACACACACACACACACACACACACACACACACACACACACACACACGTGTATATATATATATATATATATATATATATATACACATGCGAATACGATCATATAAATCTACCTTGGTATACATTCGCATATCCTCTCAATTACGTACATGACGTACACATGTACACACGTGTGTGTACATTTCCCGATGCTTATTCTTGCAGACACATTTTATGTAAAATTGCAACAATGACTCGTTCATCACAATTGAATAATTGACTTCCTTTGCTGTTGTCCAGAAGCCATTTTTCATATCAAGGCTTCAATTCAGTGGCGCCCTTCCCCGTTCGGGTTGACAATATCTTTATCGACTGTATTTCTACTGGTAATATCTTTATCTACTATATTGGCAATATCTCTATCGACTATATTTCTATTGGCAATATCTTTATCGACTATATTTCTAATGGCAATATCTTTATCGACTATATTTCTATTGACAACATCTCTATCAACTATAGTTCTATTGACTATCTTTATCGACTATATTTTTATTGAAAATATCTTCATCGACTATATTTCTAATGACAATATCTTTATCGACTATATTTCTATTGGCAATATTTTATCGGCTATATTTCTGTTGGCAATATCTTTATCGACTATATTTCTATTACTAATATCTCTATCGACTATATTTCTGTTGATGATATCTTTATCGACTATATTCCTATTGGCAGTATCTTTATCGACTATTTCTATTGACAATATCTTTATTGACAATATTCCTATTAATATCTTTAATGACAATATATTGATATTATATTGATATTAGCCAGAATTAAGTCTATGGTTTTACCGGGCTAGTGGATGGTATAATTATTAAAATCGTCTGGCGACAGACAGAATACAAGGCAAAGAACCATCAGGTACGTAAGGGGTTAGCCTCTTCAGTACAGTGACGGATCTTCGTTTGAATAAAATCACCTGGCGGCACCTTAGGGGAGGGTCACAGACTGAACAGGATACGGGAAAGGACCACAAAGAATGAAATCACATGAAGACACAATGACTCTATATATACGTGAGCGAGGTGGTAATGAACAAAGAACTGCCTAGTGTAGGCCTTATGGTCCCTTGCAATCTCCTTCATTCTTATGTTGATTTGATCGTAGCCATCA
>NC_134790.1:628742-648742 GCF_046742065.1 Oratosquilla oratoria
TTCGAAAGCCTTCTGCATTTCTTTTTTTTCCTTAAAGACTGTCCTTACAAGCCATCGAAGGCCTTCCGCATTTTTTTCTTAAAGACTGTCCTTGCGAGCCTTCGAAGGCCTTCCGCGTTTTTTTTTTTTTATCAAAGACCGTCCTTACGAGCCATCGAAGGCCTTCCGCGTTTTTTTTTCTTAAAGACTGTCCTTGCGAGCCATCGAAGGCCCTCCACGTTTCTTTTTTCTTAAAGACTGTCCTTACGAGCCATCGAAGGCCTTCCGCAACAATTTTCTTTCTAATATTTTTTTCTTAAAGATGGTTCTCCAGACCCTTCGAAGGTCTTCCAAAACAAATTTGTTTTCTTGATCAGAGACGTCCCTCTCTTACCACTGAACACCTTATACCAACAGTCATAATTTTTCTTATTCTTTTCCAAATTTCTTAAAGACAGTCGTCCCGAGCCCTCGAAGGCCCTTCAAAAAAAAAAAAAGAGAAAAAAAAAAATCACACAACTACATCCAACCCCTTACTTCCAGAACTTTCTGAAAACACTCCAAAACAACGAATAGCCCTCCAGAACCGCCCAACAGCCCTTCATGAGCACTTACAGCCCCTCCAACGTAGCTGAAGAACCTTCAGATCAACGGACTTAACCTCCACACTCTGCATACTCCATAGACAATCCTTCAAAGTTCTCCACATGTTGATAGGTTTTCACAGAGACTAGCGAGATTACATTGTCACCGAAAGCCGCTCCCGTAGCACAAAACTCGTTTTAAAACCACTACAAGTTCATCGAAGCCACCGACAGCCATTACAGCCCCCTGCACACAGCCCCCCACAGCCCCCTGTAGCCACCAAGAGCCCCCACAGCCACCTGGGACAGCCCCCTCACCTTCTCACCACAGTGACTTGAATTTGAGAAACACTGGAGCCCCTCCCACACACAGACGCTGTGTCTTCCAAAGCCCCCAAGAGCCCCCACAGCCACCGACAGGCCTCTGTACTTCCCGTGAACCCCTGTAAGCCCCGACAGCCACCTGGGACAGCCCCCTCACCTTCTCACCACAGTTACTTGAATTTGAGAAATACTGGATCTTCCATCTTTAGACACACACAGACACTGTGTCTTCTAAAGCCCCCAAGAGCCCTCACAGACGCTGTGTCTTCCAAAGCCCCCAAGAGCCCCCACAGCCACCGACAGGCCTCTGTACTTCCCGTGAACCCCTGTAAGCCCCCACAGCCACCTGGGTCATTCCCCTCACCTTCTCACCACAGTTACTTGAATTTGAGAAATACTGAAAGCCACCCCCCTACACACAAACAGACACTGCGTCTTCCAAAGCCCCCAAGAGCCCACAGCCACCGACAGGCCTCTGTACTTCCTGTGAACCCCTGTAAGCCCGCACAGCCGCCTGGGACAGCCCCCTTATCCACCTTCAACCACCACCTCTCCTTCTGTACCGGACACAACTTGGAGAACTTTTACTCCAAATTCGCAGTTTTTCCTCTGTGACCTGCGTCGCCCTCCTAATCCCCGACCCCTTGCGTACCTCCCTCCTATCTGCCTCCTCCCTACCTCCTACCCACTTATCTCCCACTCCCCTAGTACTCCCACCTACCTCTCCCTCCTTGCCTCCTACTTGCTTCCTAGTCCCTTGCCTCCTACTTGCCTCCTAGTGCCTTGCCTCCTTACTCGAACTGGATCGCCTCCTAACTTACCTCCTAACAAACATCACACTTTTCGCTTCCCTCTCAGCCCCAGCCTACAGTGGCTCCTATTCTGCCTCCTACACTGCCTCCTACCTCCTACCTCGGACCTGTGCCACCATGTGACCGTTTCCCTAGTCCTATCCCTTTGCTGCTTCCTTCTTTGCTTCCTACCTCCTAATTTCCCTCCTACGAAGCCTCTCCTACGCCTCTTGTCTGACTCCTACTACCTCCTGAGGGTCATTCCAAAATTGGATAAAATCGAAAGGAATTACCAAAAAAATCAAGATAATAGATGTAATAATAAATCAATAAAATGGAAATAAAAACAGATAAAAGTAAAAAGTAAATGACGTCACCCAATTAAAGGGGCAAAGAATAAGAACGCAAATAAATGAACAAATAAATGAATAAATAGATAAGTGAATAGTAAATTCTTTCAGTACAGTATGGGCCTTCCATAGATTGAATAAAATCGTCTGGCATCAGCCAGAATAAAAAATAAAAAAGGTATTTATCATTTCGCACGTATCGACTTTTCGCCGTGCGCCGTATACGACACGACGTCGTACTTTCAAATAACCATCGGCGTCTAGGAACGCTTTCTCATGTCACGAACACGACCACGTGTGAAAGCGTCCATTGACACCTATGTATTTTTGAGAGCACGACGTCGTGCCGTGGACGGCGCATGGCGAAAAATCGGTACGTGTGAAACGAGCCTAGGACAGTCTGGGACTGTAAGTACATAGGGCAAAGGTGGCGGGTTTTGTCGGAGCTAAGTGCCTCCTGGTGTTTTAATCAATATGCTAGTCATCTTATACTGAAATGTTTTTTTGACTGAATTGTATTAATCAAAATGTAATTATTTTGTAATCTCGCGACCGAAATATGTTTCTAATTAAATTATGTTAATCAAGACTTAATTTTAGATTTGATTATGTGACTTGCGTGTTTCGTAGGTACAATGTTGCGGACATAGGAAAGTGACCCAGTGATTTTAATTGTAATTATTCAAACATCGTCTTATTTTTACTTAATATTTGGGTCCCTTGGTCTGCGTTGCAAAGCACATGCTTATGGTGCACGATGCATTCTGGGACAATTGCGAATGTCTTCAGTGTTCTGATCTCAGTTTCTGGCGTCACTAGTATTACCTACCTTCTCCATCTTCTCCACCATTTCTCCCTCCCCCACCATCACCACCATCATCATCACCATCATCATCACCATCATCATCACCACCACCACCATTATCACCACCACCTCCACAACATCTCCATCATCATCACCACCACCACCACTATCACCACCATCACCACCACCACCACCTCCACAACATCTCCATCATCATCACCACTACCATCATCACCATCACAACCACCATCACCATATCCATCATGACCATCATCACCATCACAACCAGCATCACCACTAGCATCACCATCATCATCACCATCACTACTACCTCTCCAACCACCACTCACCACCACCGCCTCCTCAGCATCTCCATCATCATCATCATCACCACCACCATCATCACAATCACAACCACCATCACCATCATACAACCAGCATCACCACCATCATCATCATCATCACCACCACCATCATCACCATCACAACCATCATCACCATCACCATACAACCAGCATCACCACCACCATCACCATCATCACCACCACCACCAGTACTGCCTCTCCAACCACCACCATCACCACCACCACCACCGCCACCACCACCACCACCGCCTCCTCAGCATCTCCATCAAGTTTGGTCACGGTTCGTAATCATCAGCTCGGGCTCTTCGTCATCAAGCACGCCCGCGCGCCCGCGCGCCCACGAAGACGTGAGGGAGAGTGGGCGGCGGTCAAGGGCACTCGCCCACGATACTAAGGCCCTCGTAACATCAATATCGAAACCACCACCATTACATCCACCACCACCAACACCGTCGTCGTTGTCGTCAACGACAACAATGGCAAGAAGAAGAAGAAGAGGAAGAAGAAGAAGAGGAAGAAGAAGAAGAAGAGGAAGAAGAAGAAGAAGAAGAAGAAGAAGAAGAGGAAAAAGAAGAAGGACAACAGCAACAATGACAAGAAGAACAAAAACGACAACAAGAACGACAAAAACGACAAAAAGAACGACAACAACAACAATGACAACAACAACAATGAAAAGAACAACAATGACAAGAAGAAAAAGAACGACAACAACAACAACAAGAAAAAAAAGAACGGCAACAACAACGACAGCGACAAAAGCGACAAAAACAACGAGAACAACAACGTCAACAACAACGACAAGAAGAAAAAGAACAACAACAACAACAACAACAACGGCAGTAACAACAATGACAAGAAAAAGAAGGACACCAACAACGACAGCAACAACAGTGACAAGAAGAAAAAGAACGACGACAACAACGACAACACTAAGAACGAATATAACTTTTCCCCTGAAAAAGGGATTTCTGTTTTTCACTTCCTCCTCTGCCCCCCCCCCCAGAAAGGCAGGCCCTATCTTAGGGGGGGGGGGAAGGGTCAAGAAACCCCCAGATAAACTTCCGGAAGTCAGAGAACTCCCCTTCCCCCTTCTCCCCTTCCCCCTTCCCCTCCCCTCTCCTCCCCCCTTCTTAGGGTAAGACTCTTAGGAACAGACACGCTACTTTAGAGGCGCCCTAGTCTCCTCAACACAGCAAAGTAGTTTATACATCTTTGTTCTGCGAGGTTCTCTTTATTCGAAGGTGAAGTCAAGGCAGGAGCAAGTTCGAGTTTCTTTATGTCTTAAACTGAGCCCTGAAGAGACTTGGCTGACATCAAGTGAAGGAACAGAATAACATGTCACCTACTTTCCCAGCAGCATTCCATAAGCGAGAGAGCAAGTCTCGTAAAGAGAACAAGATTTTAATCTCTTTCAGAAGCGTTGGATCGCTCGTCGAGCCTCGTTGCCTCATTTATCGGGGACAAATGAATCGAGACTTCATAATGAAAGCGGACTTATGAACCGTCACTCAGCCGAGCCTTGACGCGATTCGTTTTATTTCAATTCGGTTGGAATGGCAGCGACGTGACGTCACCACATTCAAACGGGATGACGTCATGTCGTCCCTTTTTTTTTATCTTTTTTTTACTTTTTTTTTAACGAACTTTGTTGTCTCATTTACTTTGTATTGTAAACGAATTTGTAGTTTGTATGACAATAATGAAAATAAATTCTACCTGTCATAGTTTGGTGACAGAAAAAAATTAATATATAATACAGTAAAATGGAAACAAAATAAAACAAAATAAAATACAACAAATAAGCGAATGAATAAATGGGTGAATAAGTATATAGACAAGTAAATCAACAAATACACAAACAAATAAGTCCTCCTACGAAATGTACAAAAAAAAGTCAGTACAAATATTTACTTTTAGGATTTTTTTTGTAACGCCCAAGTAAGTATGACCTGGCTAATTCAAACTTTAAACGTGTTTTGCATTTATTAGAAAGGGCATTGACATAATTTCCTTTCGTTTAAGCAGTGACGTCATATCGGTGTTAATTTCGCTTTTTATAAACAGACTTAGCCATATTTGGTACACTATGCCAAATCAGATTGAAAACATAAAAGAGATGGATCGACGTGACGTCATCATGTTTAAACCTTGTGACGTAATGTCGTCGATCTTTATATATATGTAATCAGACTACAGTTTTTTAATTAATTATAATTGTAGTCTTATTCGTACCAACATTAATCCAAATCCCCTGGTAGAGGATTAGCATGTAATTTGCTTTTGTCAATTCAATCAACAGCTTGCACGTTTTCCATGGATTTAATCGCTCTTGGTACTTCGAGGAAAGAAAATCAAGTTTCAAACGTGTTTCGCATTAATTACAATCGTTGCTGCTAGCTCTCGAGGCAGGACGACATGACGTCACCAATGTCGCTTGTGATCTGTTCGTTTTCAACCGACCATTTTCAAATTTGATGAATATTTAGTGAATTTAAGGTACATACATACATATACCAAAGCTTTTTTCCCCCTTACCAGGGGGGTAGCCAAAAAGGACAAGGCACAAAAACATTCTCACCCATTTCATCCCCGAAAACACTCCACACCCCTCCACCCTCCATCCCACCTTAGCACCTCCTAGATGACGGGTCATCCCTGCACCCTGTCCACTGCCCTGGGTCAGAAGTAGTGTCGCAGGACACAGCACATCCACAGCAAGGCCGCTTCATTAAATCGGCGACCCCCCCCTCTCCTTCCCCCCATATAAAGGAGAGGAGGAGAACTGGGGTGGAAAGGGAGCTGGGAGATAGGGTGGATGAAAGAGTATTAGGATGGTTTGGACACATGGAAAGAATGAGTGAAGAAAGACTAGTAAAGGAGGTATGGAAGGCAGATGTGGAGGGAGTGAACATGAGGGGACGTCCTAGGATGAGATGGATGGATGAGGTGAAGGGGGCTTTGGGGAAGAGGGGAATGTCGGTTGAGGAAGGACGGGAGAGGACAGAAGACAGGGGTGAATGGAGAATGGTTGTATATGGAAAATGTTGTGATGCATGAGGTGGATTGGACGGGGGAATGGGGGTGAGGTAGTGTGTGTGAGCAAAATTTTTTGACGCAGCCCAAAGGGATTTCTCCCCGTCCTCTCCTTTATATGGGGGGAAGGAGAGGGGGGGTCGCCGAATTTAAGGTAAAATAAAAAGAAAAACTTCCATTTTACTCTTGACGAGTGTAAGAATTTTTGAGGAAGTAAATTGTAATTCCCAAAATGAATAAAATTATCATTAACATGAAACCAAATTATGTTTTCAAAGAAGCTAGGAGAGATCAGTGTGTTCTTTAATTTAGATTATTCCCCAGTTATAGGAAAATACGGCGTACCTCTGCTCCGTAAGGGTAACCCCAAGGTCCCTAAGATATTGGGTCACCGAGTTATGGCTTTTGTGTATATAACAAATGCAAAAGGGGAAAAATTCAGAAATAAGAAAGATTTTATCGTCTATACTCTAACGCATTCTATGTATACATGTGTTTATGTATGTATGCATGTGTTTATGTATGTATGCATGTGTTTATGTATGTATGTATGCGTTTATGGATATGCGTGTGTAAGTGTAGATGTATGTTTGTATGTATATACAGTATGCAAGTATGCACAGCATAGTCGGGACTCCTTAACAGCGCCGCATAAGATGGACAACATAACGCAAGATGAAAGCCACGTGACCCAGAAACGAAACGGAGAGAGAGAAAACATGAAGACAAAGAGGAGGAGGAGGAGGAGGAGGAGGAGGAGGAAGAGGTGGAAGAGGAGGCGAAGAAGAAGAAAGAACCAGTAAGATCAATCAAGTTTTGAAAAAAAAAAATGAACACAAAGCAAAGGAAGAAGAGATAGAAGAGGAGGAGGAGGAGGAGGAGGAGGAGGAGGAGGAGGAGGAGGAGGAGGAGGAGGAGGAGGAGGAGGAGGAGGAGGAGGAGAGGAGGAAGGAGGAGGAGGAGGAGGGGGGAGCTGGTATGGAGGTGGAGTAGGAGAAAGGAGAGGAGGAATTGGAAGAGAAAGAGGAAGAAATGGAGGAGGAAGTAGAGGGGTCGGTAAGATAAATTGATTATTAAAAGAAAAGAAGAACGAAAGAATGAAAGGACATGGAACGGAGAATTAAGGAAAGGAAGTGAAATAAAGTGAAACCTGGATCAAACAGACAGGTAGACGGACGAAACGAGGAGTAGGAGGAGGAAGAAAGGAGGAGGAGGAGGAGGAGGAGGAAGGAGAACCGATAAGATCAGGAGACTCCCCCTTCAAAAGAAAATAACAATAATAATAAAAAATAAAATAAAAATAAAATAAGATAAAATAAAGAAAAAAGAAAAAAGAAAAAGGTGAAAATTGTTTGGAGCCCAAAGATAAAGGAAAGGACTCTGTCAGGAATATATTGAGAGAGAGAGAGAGAGAGAGAGAGAGAGAGAGAGAGAGAGAGAGAGAGAGAGAGAGAGAGAGAGCAATACAGAGATACAGAGAGTCAAAGATACATATACAGAGAGAACGAAACGCAGAGAGGTACAGAGGAATACAAAGAGAAAGAAAGAGAAAGGGAGAAAGAGAAAGAGAGAAAGAGAAAGAGAGTCCTTCGACAGAAAGGGAAGGAGACGCCAAACACGCCAACCATGGCGTCGTTCTTGTCAAGAGCTTATGGATAAAACTTTTGAATACTCTTCGGCCTCCCTCGAGCGGGCTCTCGGCCACAAAGAAACCGTTGAAGGCCACAAGGAGGCGGGCGAGCCACCAGAACGCGTTGTTGTCCTCGACGAAGACTCTACCAGAAGGAAACCCCAGGAATTTCTGTCTTTCTTTATTTATATCTTTCTTCTGGGAGTTCTGGAAGCTCCGGCAGAATCTAAAGAAAGAGGTCCCGGAAGGTTTTAAGAAGCTTTGCTAAAGCCTGAAGGACCTTTTCTTTCTTTCTTCGGAGAGTTCTGGAAGCTCCAACAGAACTTAAAGAAAGAGGTCCCGGAATGTTTAAGAAGCTTTACTGAAGCCTGATGAACCTTTTGGGAGGTTCTGAAAAGAATGTTGGAACCCGAAGAAGATTCTGAAAAGATCTAGAAGTTTTAATAAATCTGAAGAACCTTATGGAAGGTTAAAAAATGAGTGCTGGAACCTAAGAAGATTCTAGAAAGATCGAGAAGCTTTACTAGAACCTTAAGAAGATTGTGGAATGTTCTAATACCTCCTAGATTCCAAATTTTTGGAAGGTTATAAATATTTACTAGACTATGAAAGTGTCTAACTGGTTCTAAGTTTTACTAAAACTTAAGAATGAATCTAAAAGATTCATGAAAAAAGTGTCGCTTAGAACCTAGAAATTCCTTAGAATCTTCTAGTGAACCAAAAACCTGATCATAGAAGACTTCCTAGAACTCTGAAGTCAGTACCTAAGATTTACTAATTTGACGTTTCCTAACCTTCCCTTGGAAACTTAGAAAATTTTCTACAAACCTAAGAACCTCTAGATGAGTCTAGAAACTCTTGTGGAATAGGTTAAAACTTCTGTATTGCTTCTTTAAGCTTCCTTGTAATTTTTAGAAAGTCCATTTTAGAAGATTTATTAGAAGCAAAGACAGACCAAATAACCAGAAGATTGTCATGAACCTAGGAAGCCGGCGGGAGAATCTAGGATGCCTAAAACCTAGGAATATTTATATACAGACACCCTATTAAATCTTTTCACATTTCCAAAATATTTCGCTCTCTGGGCCGAACTTTTGCAGTAGTTGTCCGAACTTTTTTGAAAATGGCGAGAAGACTTGTTATATCACGGCAGTACATTTGGAAAGTGGGAACATGTTTTGGTGTGAGACAAGACCCTTCGTCCTACTCCCCACTTGCTCTCGAATGAAGAAGTGGATGGAAGCGCTGGTGAGCTAGAGCCCGTAACAACAATTGTATGAAGACGAAATCCTCTGTGTAAGTGGAGGAGTGGATGTATGGATAAGTGGAAGAGTTATGTGGTATTGACCAAGTGGAGCGGACTCTTCAGTGAAGACTTACGTTGAGGTCCTTAAAGCTGGACTGTGAATGTAGATTCAGTTGCACACGTACACACATACGTACACGCACACATACGTACATACACACATACATACGTACACACACGTACACACACACACGCACACACACACACACACACACACACACACACACACACAACACACCACATATACACACGTACGTACATACACACATACATACGTACATACACATACACATACGTACATACACACATACATACGTACATACATACATACGTACATACATGCATACGTACATACATGCATACGTACATACATACATACGTACATACACGCGTACATACGTACACACACACATACATACGTACATACACACATACACACGTACATGCACACACACACACATATGTACATACACACATACATACATTTACATGTGCACAGGTGTGCGTACACACACCTGTGCATGCACATACAAACGCATTAACGCGAGCGGACACGCACACACACACACACACACACACACACACACACACACACACACACACACACACACACACACACACACACACACACACACACACACACACACACACACACACACACACACACGTCCCCATTCCCCGTAATCAAGTCATTATATATTTAACTAACGAACCGTATATAGCAACTCACCAGAAAAAAAAATAATGAAATAATAATGATAATCATAACAACAACTCTACCAGGCGTGAGGTCATAAGGTCGCTTTTGCTGCGTTGGGGCAGGGCAAAATGATCCTTATCGCGAAAATCTCCTGAAATCGGTCCTGAAAAAATATCCCCTGATCGGCTCCCTCGATGAATATTCAGGTCCACATCCCCGACGCCGTGAGCACGGGAGGCTTGTGAGACCTGATTCCCTGATTACGAAAGGGGGGAAGTTATATTCACTTCAGTTGGCCCACTTTATTTATGAACCCTTTTTACTCACCTCCCCATTCACTCACCTCCCCATTCACTCACCTCCCCATTCACTCACCTCCCCATTCACTCACTCCCCCTCCCGCTCTCCCCCTTCCACTCACCCCTTTTATTCACCCCCTTCCATTCACCCCTTTCCACTCACCCCTTTTCACTCACCCCTTCCACTCATCCCCTCTCCACTCACCCCTCTTCACTCACCCCTCTTCACTCACCGCCCCTTCACTCACCGCCCCTTCACTCACCCCCTTCTTCACTCACCCCCTTCACTCACTCACCCTTCACTCACCCCCCTTCACTCACTCCCCCTTCACTCACCCACCTTCACTCACCCCTTCACTCATCCCCTTTCACTCATCCCCTTCACTCACCCCCTTCACTCACCCCCTTCACTCGTCCCTTTCACTCACCTCATTCACTCACCCCCATTCACTCACCCCCTTCACTCACCCCCATCACTCGTCCCTTTCACTCACCCAATTCACTCACCCCCTTCACTCACCCCCTTCACTCACCCCCTTCACTCACCCCCTTCACTCACCCCCTTCACTCCCCCCCTTTACTCACCCTCTTCACTCACCCTCTTCACTCACCCCTTCACTCACCCCTTCACTCACCCCCTTTACTCACCCCAATTCACTCACCCCCTTCACTCACCCCCTTCACATACTCCCCTTCACTCGTCCCCTTCACTCCCCTGCTTGATTTTCCCTCTTCGTCCCGTCTTTTGAAGGCTGGAGGAGGTGTCTGCCTCTGGCGTTAACCAGAATAAAACAATTAAAGGGGAGGTTTTTTGATAAAGTGATCCTCATCACTCCTCCCATCCCTCCTCCTCCTCCTCCACTCCTCCCCTTTCCACTCCTCCCCTTTACACTTTCCACTTCCTCTTCCCCATTTTTTCTCCTCTTTCCCACTTCTCTTTCTCCTTCCTTTCTCTTCGTTCACTCCAACCCATCTTCCCTCCTACCCTCTTCCCTCCTACCCCCTTCCCTCCTAACCTCTTCGCTCTTACCCCCTTCCCTCCTACCCCCTTCCCTCCTACCCATTTCCCTCCTACCCATTTCCCTCCCACCCTCTTCCCTCCTACCCCCTTTCCTCCTACCCCCACTTCCCTCCTACCACCCTTGCCCTAGCCCCCTTCCCTTCTACCCCCTTCCCTCCTACCCCCTTCCCTCCTACCCCTTTCCCTCCTACCCTCTTCCCTCCTACTACCCTTCTCCTTACCCCCTTCACTCCTACCCCTTTCCCTCCTACCCTCTTTCCTCCTACTACCCTTCTCATTACCCCTCTTCCCTCGTACCCCCCTTTCCCTCCTACCCCCTTCCCTCCTACTCCCTTCCCTCCTACCTCTCTTCCCCCTCTTCTCTCCTACCTCTCTTCTCCCTCTTCCCTCCGACCCACTTCCCTCCTACCCCCTCTTCCCTCCTACCCCCTTCCCTCCTACCCCCTTCCCTCCTACCCCCCTTCCCTCCTACCCCCTTCCCTCCTACTACCCTTCTCCTTACCCCCTTCCCTCCTACCCTTTTCCCTCCTACCCCCACTTCCCTCCTACCTCCTTCCCTCCTTTTTTCCTGTCCTTCTTCCTTCCTGCCTCCCTTCATTGCTACTACCTTCCCCTCCCCCTCTTTCCATCTCCCCTTCTTCCCCCCCCTTCTCCTCCCTTCTCTTTCCACTCTATTTCCCTTTCTTCTCTTCCTTGATCTCCTATTCCTCCTCCCCTCTCCCTCGTCCCCCTTTCTCCAGGTTTGATTAAAGTTGACAAACTTACGGAGGGAGACGTTTAGTTGCAGTAGCACTGAGAAAAAAACATAATAGTAACGATGGCGATGATGATGGTGACGATGATGATGGTGGTGGTGGTGGTGATGATGATGATGATGATGATGATGGTGGTGGTGGTTATGATGGTGGTGGTTATGATGATGATGATGATGATGATGATGATGGTGGTGGTGGTTATGATGATGATGATGATGATGATGATGGTGGTGGTTATGATGATGATGATGATGATGGTGGTGGTGATGGTGATGGTGATGATGATGATGATGATGATGATGATGATGATGATGATGGTGACGATGATGGTGACGATGATGATAATGATGATGACGATGATGATGATAATGATGACGACGATGACGGAGACGACAAAGACGATAATTCCAGTAACGTTGCCATTAAAAAAAAAAAACTCTTACACTTAAACCTAACACACAGTTAGGAAAAAATAATAAAGAATAAAAGTATTTGTGTTATGGAATCAAAAGCTTTCGAAAATATTTCATTAACTCAAAAAAAAAAAAAAAAAAATGAAAAAAATGAAAAAAATCTCCGGACTGCAGGCAACGTTCTTGAACTGGAAAACACCTATGGCCCCCAACTCTCCCCCCCTCCTTCCCCCTCCGTCCCCTCTTCCTCCTCCCCTCACTCCCCCCTTTCCCCCCTTCCCCCCCTTTCCACCTTCCCTTCCTACCCAAACAACTCAGAAACTTTTGGAAGAATTTTATTTTTATTTTTTCTATTCGTATGTATCTCTTTTTACTATGGAGGTTACAATAATACACTGAGACTTTAATTGAAATCCATTGATAAATAATGACTCCCCTCCCTCCCTCAGGTCCCCTCCTTTTGTTCCTGAAGACGGGGGGGGGGGAGGCGCATGTTAACTGTTAACATATTGCTGAATAAAATCGCCTGACGACAGATAGAAAAGAATATTGTTTTTATTAATTTATGTTCGAGTCTTTCACTCTCCTGCCCCAATGCTCCCCATAGCACTCAGGGCAAAGGTGACGCGGCACTTCCGTACCTTGTGGCACTTTATCCTTTGTTATTTTTGGAGCTAGAAGATTTTATTCATCTCCCCCGGTATCCCCTTCCCCTCCCCCCCCCCTCCTCCATCCCTCTCCCCTCCTCACCTCCCCTCTCCCACCCTCCCCTCTCCCCCCACCTTCCCCCTCCCCCTCACCCCCCCTCCCTCCTCTCCCACCACCTCCCTCACCCTCCCCCCCACCTCCCCCCTCTCCCCCTCCCCTCACCTCTCCCCCCTCCCACTCCCCTCTCCCACCTCCCCTCTCCCACCTCCCCTCTCCCACCTCCCCGCGTCGGCGAATAGTTTATGTAATGTACCCACTCACATAGGGAGGGGGACAACAACGGAAGCTCGTAGGTAACGGGGGAGGAGGAGGAGGAGGAAGAGGAGGAGGAGGAGGAGGAGGAGGAGGAGGAAAGAGGATGGAGAGGAGGAAGTAGAAGAGGAGGAGGAAAAGGAAAAAGGATGAAGAGGAGGAAGTGGAAAAGGAGGAGGAAAAGGAAGGAGGATGAAGAGGAGGAAGAGGAAAAGGAAAGAGGATGGAGAGGAGGAAAAGAAAGGGGAAAAGAAGAAGATGAAGAGGAGCAGAAGGAGGAACAAGAAGATGAAGAACGGGGAAAGAAAGAGGATGAGGAAGAGGAAGAAAAAAAGAGGTGGAGGAATAGGAAGAGGAAAAAGAGAGGAAAAGAAAGAGGAGGAGGAAAAAGAGGAGGAAAAAGAGAATGAAGAGGAGGAAAAGAAAAGGACAGGAAAAAGAAGAAGAGTAAGAGGATGAGGAGGAGGAAGAAGAGGAGGAAAAACAAGGATGAAGAGGAGGAGGCAAAGAAGAGAAGAGGAGGAAGAGAGAGGAGGAGTAGGAGGAGGAGGAAGAGAAAAAAAATGAGCGTGATGATGAGGAAGAAAAGAAAAAAGAGAAGGAAGAGGAAAAAGAGAAGGGAGAGGAAGAAGAGGAGGAAAAGAAAAGGGGAGAAAAAGAAAAAAGAGGAGGAAGAGGAGGAGGAAAAAGAAAGAGGATGATGGTGAGGAGGAAAGAGAGGAGGAAAAAGAAGACGAGGAAGTAGAAAAATAAGAAAAAAGAGGAGGAAGAGGAGGAGGAAAAAGAAAGAGGATGATGGTGAGAAGGAAAAAGAGGAGGAAAAGGAAGACGAGGAAGTAGAAAAAGAAGAAAAAAGAGGAGGAAGATGAGAAGGAGGAAAAAGAAAGAGGATGATGGTGAGAAGGAAAAAGAGGAGGAAAAGGAAGACGAGGAAGTAGAAACAGAAGAAAAAAGAGGAAGAGGAGAAGGAGGAAAAAGAAAGATGATGGTGAGGAGAAAAAAGAAGAGCAAAAAGAGGAGGAAGAGGAAAGCGAGGGGAAGAAGAAAAATAAAAAGAGGAAGAAAAAGAAGAAAAAATAGGGAGAGGAGGAAAAAAAAGTTGTGAGGAGGAAAAGAGGAAAAAGAGGAGTAAGAGAAAAAAAAAGAGGAAGAGGGGAAGGAGGAATAAGAAAGAGGATGATAGTGAGGAGGAAAAAGAAGAGGAAAAAGAGGAGGAAGAGGAAGACGAGAGGGAAGTAGAAAAAAGAGGAAGAAAAAAGAGAAAATGAAGAACAAATGCAGGAGAAAACCGTAGAAATAATAATGATAATAATTGATAATAATAATAATAATAATAATAATAATAAAAAAAAAAAAAAAAATCTTGTGGGAGACGCAACAGCAAAGAAGATTATTTTTGGTTCAGTAGACGCACAGACCTTACGGTCCCGACATGGCGATCAGCCTCTGTTTTCCGGCGAGCAGCCAGCGTGTGTGTATCAGGACCCAATTGGAGGCTTTTGGATACGGACGAGAGTGGGAGGGAGGGAAGAGAGAGAGAGGGAGAGAGAGAGAGAGACAGACGGAGGGAGGGAAGAGATGAAGAGAGAGAGAGAGAGAGAGAGAGAGAGAGAGAGAGAGAGAGAGAGAGAGAGAGAGACAGACGGAGAGGGGGAAGAGATGAAGAGAGAGAGAGAGAGAGAGAGAGAGAGAGAGAGAGAGAGAGAGAGAGAGAGAGAGAGAGAGAGAGAGAGAGAGAGAGAGAAAGAGAGAGTATGAAAAAAGCGAGAAATAGGGTGAATGTTTAGGGTTAATAAGGGAATTGGAATAAGGAGGGACTGAAATAGGAAAATAAAGGAGGGAAGAGAAAGGGAAAAGAAGGACAGGGAAAGGGAAAGGAAATCAAGTGGAAGGAAAGGAAAGGAAAGGAAGGGAAAGGAAAGGAAAGGAAAGGAAGGGAAAGGAAAGGAAGGGAAAGGAAAGGAAGGGAAAGGAAAGGAAAGGAAGGAAAAGAAGGAAAAGGAAAGGAAGGGAAAGGAAAAGAAGGGAAAGGGAAAGGAAAGGTAGGGACAGGAAGGGAGGGCAAAGGAAAAGAAGGGAAAGGGAAATGAATGAAAGGGAGAGGGAATGGAAGGGAAGGGAAAGGAAAGGAAAGGAAGGGAAAGGAAAAGAAGGAAAAGGAAAAGAAGGAAAAGGAAAGGAAGGAAAAGGAAAGGAAGGAAAAGGAAAAGGAAAGAAAGGAAAGGGAAAGGGAAAGGAAAGGGAAAGGTAAAGGAAAGGGAAAGGTAAAGGAAGGGAAAAGGAAAGGAAAGGAAAGGGAAAGGAAAGGAAAGGGAAAGGTAAAGGAAGGGAAAAGGAAAGGAAAGGGAAAGATAAAGTAAGGGAAAAGGAAAGGAAGGGAAGGAACAAGCTTATCCGCTCTATAGGGCACATTCCCTTCTTAGCTTAGGGACATTTAATTGCTGTGAGAATACCTTGCGTCAGAATACTGACAATATAACAGAGTAGAGTATTCTCTATGGGTATCTTCGGAATACCTCTGTTGTTACTGACACCAACATAACTTATCAGAATACTGAATGAAGAATACAAGGCGTGAAAGGCATACTTAGGGTGTAGTGGATATCAGAATACTTAATGTAAAGTAAGAATCTGAGCAGAATATTTTCTTGGAATACAAGAGAATACAGTTGGAAGCTGTCAAGTAAAGAAAGCCCAGTGAATAAACGAATAAATAAATAAACAGATCAATAAAAAATAAATAGATAATTTATTAATAGAAGGATAGATACGTAAATAATACAAATAGAAATAAATAAATGAATGAATGAATAAATAAATAAACAAATATATAAAAAACAAATAATAAACAAAATAAATAGATAAATGTGTTAAATGAATGAATAAGATAGATAGGTTGTTTGAATAAATAGATTATTAACAAATGATAAATAGACAAATAGAAACAGGATGTGGAAAGTTGGCAGTTGAAAGTTGATAGTTTCTACAACAGAATACTGACTGAAAGAATACAAGGAATACTTAAGAAACACGAATGAAACTGTCAAGAGAATCCTGACAAGAAGTATTGGAGATGACAAAGAGTACCAGGATACCGGACAAGAGTACCAGAAGATGGTACTAGGAGAAGGTACAAGGACAAAATGGAAAGAATCAAACGAATACTGAGAATACCGGAAGAATACCCGAAAGTGATACCGGAAACAGGGTGGAGACGAGTGACGAGAGGTCTGTAATTGTAATACCAGAAACCCGAAAATACCGGGTAGTACCGGCGAATACCCACCGGGGGGATACCGGTGATTACTGCAGGGTACCGGAAACGGACATGAGGTTACTACGAATCGACGAGAGTAACCAGGAAGCCTTAGTACAAAGGACAGGACGACTTGTGACAAGGCGGTTCTCAGGAACCTGAAGAAACAACGTCGCTAATGCAGAAGGGATTTACTAAGGCCATTAGGGAGTTCTCGAGTAGAGGACCACTCAACTAAGGCTCTCCTACTAAGGCTGCTTAATACTAAGGAGCATGTTATAATAGATTCTGACAAAGACAGCATTGTCGAATGACCTTTTTTGGCTAAGGGTTATGTTGGTTGTAAGAATACTAATATTAAGGCTCGTTTACTAAGGCTTTGCAGTGTTAAGGACTATGGTCAGTGGAACCTGCTACTAAGGCCTTGGGTGATATGAGGCTTTTTGATAAAGGACTACATCCTTAGAGCTCTATTAAGGCTTGCTGACTTAAGACTTAATAATGTGTCGGAATGAGTTACAATGATAATTCATGAAAGCCGACAGGAGATTTTTCAACTCATAACGAGGGCGGATGCGCGCGCACGCACACACACACACACACACACACACACACACACACACACACACACACACACACACACACACACACACACACACACACACACACACACACACACACACACTCACACGACTGGATGATTCAGTGGTAGAGTTCCCGGCTGCCACTACGGCGGTCCGGGTTCAATAGATCGGTCATATATGACCGGGAGGGAAACGGCTGTCGATCACGAGTCCAACACGCGATCCAAGACCAAGGTGAATCACACACACACACACACACACACACACACACACACACACACACACACACACACACACACACACACACACACACCAATGATAATGCGGGTGTCAAGTTTGTTTCTACCTCCTAGGTTAAATCTACACTCCGAAAGCTTGAGGCTATTATTTACTGTGAATTTTTTCATTTTTATGTTGAGGTTGAGTATACATTTATGTTTGATTCCATTCAAGCCAGGTCTGTTTATGGAAGGCGTGTTTACACTTGATGTGTTCACGCTGGTTCTATGTCTCTGTGTCTCGTCTGTTTACACGACGTACGTAAACAACAAACTTGAGGTCTGCGAAGGCCAGGTTTGTCTGTGGCGGGTCTGTTAAGATCAAGGCTTTTGATGTCAGATCCTACTTTACTAAGGTTCCTGTCGGCTGGATTGGCATCATGTCTATTTGGTTCATTTGTTTCGTATTTGTTCGTACAAGGCTTGTTCGTTTCTGTTATGCACCTTGGAACGTTCAGTTTGAGTTTGTTCATCTTGGGTCTGTTAGTGTTCACTTTGTTCAAATCAGGTTGGTTTATGTTGGACCTGTTTTCATCATGTCTGTTCATAACAAGTTTTAGCACACACAACACGATTCCACTACATCTGTCTATATCATATAATGTTCATTTCAGTTATTAATTTCAGGAACTTCAATAGGTTCTTGAATGTTTGGTCAGAGCAGACGCCCAGTTTTCATCATACCAGTTCATAACACGTTTTAGCAGACACAACATGATATCATTACATCTGTCCATATCATTTAATGTTCAGTCTCCTCGTTAATTTCATGACATGACCTTCAGCAGGTTCTTGAATGTTTGGTCAAAGTGGACACCATGTGAAGATCGAATTTTACTAAATGTACAACGTTTCGCTTCTTGAACCTTCTTCAAGAACACAAACGCAGAATACAAGCTCTAAGCTATCTATATATCTTGAAATGGAGGAGGAAGAGATTCTAGGATATGGCATCCCACGGAGTGCCACGAGTATCCTAGTGTCCCATCCTCATCCATTCCTAGATTTATACATAGCTTAGATGTTGTATTCCGTCTGTGTACTTGGAAAAAGTTTCGGTAAAGGTTACGTAGTGCAATTGATAAAGTTTCCAATCTCGCACAATGTCTACTCATACCATTCTGTCGCCGATTGCCATCTTGAATCCTCTTGTATGTTTGTTGGGTGGCAATGGAAAGCACCTTCACACAGGGGAAACAGTATATTAAGTCACCATTCGATACATTTACACATACATATATCAAAGTCTCCCCCCCCAAAAAAAAGACACTTCCATCCATTCCATCCCTATCACACTCCACTCCCCCCCCACCCTCTTCCCTCCCTCTTATCTTGGCACCTCCTGGATGACGGGTCATCCCTGCATTTTGTCCACTGCCCTGGGTCAGGAGCAGTGTCGCAAGACACAGCACATCTACAGCAAGGCCGCTTCATTAAATCGGCGACCTCCCTTTGAAGGTTACGATAGTACTGTGCCTCGCTTCCTTACCAACTCAGATTTGGCGGCAAAACTCAGAGGCGTGCGTGGGTTATTACATATATTGTACATAATCACAATACGATAATTCAACAATATATTCAGTATTTAACGATAAAATTAAAGTCTAACTATACGCCCAATGGTTACTAATGAAATAAATGGGGGAAATTATACGTAGACCATCACATTTGTTTTCTGGCGCAGTTTCAAGTTCTACTTCACTCTTGAAAGCTCTGTCGCGGTTATTAAACTTGAAAGAATATAAAATCCGACTGGAATTCAAGGTCAACTGAAATTCAAGGTCATTCAAGTCACCTCCAAGGCAAGAATCGGTTCTATAAGGACCCAACCGCTTCAAACGTTTCTTGAACGTTTCTTTGAACGTTTTTTTTAAATGCACTTCAAATGTCACGGCACGTTAGATTCCGTAAGGCCTTTCGGCAAAAGGCTAAATTCATAAAGATTACTAAGTCTTGGTTACTAAGGCTTTATGTAACTAAGGACCACATTAAGGTCTATCACTATACTCTGCATTGTTACAGTGATGCCTGACTATGAATTACAGTATCTCACAACAACACTAAGGGCTTATGGAAAAAGTAATGTGACAAAGGACTATATTGAGAACATTACTAAGGACTCTAGTACAGTGAAATGTTCTAGCGAGAACTGAATATTCGGCATCTCATCAGAGTAGGCCACGTTACAAAGGTAAGTAGTACTAAGGAATGAATCCAAAGTTATACAAAGGGCTCTATTCCCTTTGGCCACATCACAGGGAACTTTTCAAGAAAGGTTGTAGATCGAAGGGTTCACAAAGGCAAAATAATATAACTATAATCTTCACGACCTTATTCCATCAACAAAGGATGATGTGTCAGTGATATAAAGACCTTAAGACTACATTCCCTTGGACAAAGGATCTATTACAAAGGCGTCGCAATTACACATTCTCCTGCGTCACAGCATAACAGGCCTTATTCCTGTATAGTACTAAGGACCACATAACTAAGGGCAGTACAATTTATAACCAATTTAGAAAGGAATTTGTTCCAAAGGGCTCTTCCAAAGAATGACTTGATTA
>NC_134790.1:653742-656242 GCF_046742065.1 Oratosquilla oratoria
TTTTTCCACCGCCAAATTTAATTTGGACTCTGGAAAGGCGGTGGGGGGGAGGCATTCTCGGGTTTTGTGTATGTCTGCGGTTTCAGTTGATCCTGTTTCTCTTCATAATGTGTATCAACTTATCAACTCGTTCCTAAATATTCCTCCATCGCCTTGTCCTCCATTTTGTCCTTTATCTTGTTCTGCGCATTGTCCTCCTCCTCCTCTTCTTTCTTCTTCCTCCTCTCGGAGGAGGAGGGTAGAGGACACGGATGGGAAGTGAAGCGTGGGTGTACCACATTCCATTCTTCAGCGATTTTTCATAGAGAGAATGTCTTCTGCGGTGCGTGTTGGAAGGAGAGGAGGAGGAGGAATAGGAGGAAGAGGAGGTGGAGGAAGAGTAGGTGGAAGAGGTGGAGGAGGAAGAGGAGGAGGAAGAGGAGGAGAAGGAATAGGAGGAAGAGGAACAGGAGGAGGAGGAGGAAGAGAAGGAGGTGAAACAGGAGGAGGAACAGGAGGAGGAGGAGGAATAGGAGGAAGAAGAACAGGAGGAGGAGGAATAGGAGAAGGAGGAGGAATAGGAGGAGGAGGAGGAACCGAAGGAGGAGGAAGAGTAGGCGGACGAGGAGGAGGATGAATAGGAGGAAGAGGAGGAAGAGGAAGAGGGTCTTCTTGGGAGAGGTAACAGTCTGCAGTGCCACAAGAATAGTCTTCGCCCGTCGAGGCACTCCTCCTCCTCCTCCTCCTCCTCCTCCTCCTCCTCCTCCTCCTTCTCCTCCTCCTCCTCCACCTCCTTCTCCTCCTCCTTCTCCTCCTCCTTCTCTTCCTCCATCTCCTTCTCCTCCTTCTCCTCCATCTCCTCCTCCTCCTCCTTCTCCTCCTTCTCCTCCTCCTCTTCCTCCTCCTTCTCCTCCTGCTCCTCCTCCTCTTCCTCCTCCTTCTCCTCCTGCTGCTCTTCCTCCTCCTCCTCCTCCTCCTCCTCCTCCTCTCCTCCTCCTCCTCCTTGTCCTCCTTCTCCTCTCCTCCTCCTCCTCTCCTCCTCCTCCTCCTTCTCCTCCTTCTCCTTCTCCTCCTCCTTCTCCTCCTCCTTCTCCTCCTTCTCCTCCTCCCTCCGCGGACTGTGAGTGCCACTTCTTGGATGGCGAAGCTCCCTTTCCTTGAGGTCTGGGCCAGAGTTTTTTTTTTTTTTAGTTGATTTTGTTGTTTTTCTTTGTCTTGTAAGAATGAATGGTTTGTCTAATTACGTGGTGGAAGAGAGAAGTGTCTTTCTCCAGTCTTCTCTCTCTCTCTCTCTCTCTCTCTCTCTCTCTCTCTCTCTCTCTCTCTCTCTCTCTCTCTCTCTCTCTCTCTCTCTCTCTCTCTCTCTCTCCCCACCCTCCCTCCCTCTCCCACTCCCTCTCCCTCCCTCCCTCCCTCCTTCCCTCCCCCTCCCTCCCTCCTTCCTTCCCTCTCCCTCCCTCATTCCCTCCCTTCCTCCCTACTTCCTCCCTTCTTCCCTTCCTCCTTCCTCCAGCACAAGAGGATTTCCGAAGTATCAGGCTGAAAGGAAGAGTCAACCTCAGGTTTTCGGAAAAAAAGAAAAGAAAAAAATCTACGAAACATTTTTCTAAGCGCTTAAGAGTTATGTGAATACTTTCCCTTAAAAATAAGTAAATCTCCTCTTTTGAATAATTAATGTAAATCATGTATAAATAATGGTACGTGAGAAGAAAAAATAATAATAAGATGGAATATGAGTCAATATTGTTTACTGAGTCCTCGTGAGTCGTGAGTCATGAGTCACTTGACTCGGTTCTTTGTGAGTCATCACCATTGGCACCGACCGATTCAGAATGAATAAGGTGGAATACGAGTCAATATTGTTTGCTGAGTCCTCGTGAGTCGTGAGTCACTTGACTCGGTTCTTTGAGAGTCATCACCACTGACACCGACCGATTCAGAATGAGTCAGTTGATATTTTGTGTCAAGTCGTGATTTGGTGAAATTTTGAAAAAAGGGAAATACTTCAGAACTTTAGGCCACTCGGTAGCCCAGTGTCGAACTAATGATCAGGTGATCGTGAGTTCGATGTCCGGGACCCGCTACGTGCTGCTTTTGGTTACCGACTACCCTGGCCAGGCGGGGAGGCGACCCAAACATCGGCGTAAAAAGCGTCTTGTCGCAACTGACAGGGCTTGCCTTACCAAGGGTTTCTTACTTCCCACTTCTTGGGAATGGGATTATTATTATTATTATTATTGTTATTGTTATTATATTTCTATCATTATATTATTTTGTAATTACTATTATTATTGATATTATTGTTATTATTGTTATCTTTATGATTTTGTTATTATTATTATTATTTTATTATTATTTCATTATTATTATTATTATTATTATTGTTATTATTGTTTTATTGTTGTTATTGTTGTTATTGTTTTTATTATTATATCATTATTACTATCATTATTTATTATTTTATCACTACTATCATTATTTATTATCTTATCACTACTATAATTATTTATTATTTCATCAC
>NC_134790.1:661242-673742 GCF_046742065.1 Oratosquilla oratoria
AGACTGCTCGGCTGCAAATAAACCCTTCATCTTCCAGCTGCCATAAGCACAAGGATTTCTTGTATATTGCGTTGACCATGGAGAGCAGGAGAAAGAGAGATTTTATCTTGTGTATGTATATATGTATATATATATATATATATATATATATATATATATATATATATATATATATATATGTATGTATGTACAACACTGAATGGGTTCCAGTGAACAGGTGTACATTTTTATCAACCACGATTCACTGTAATTCTAAGCCATTAACATCGAGAGACTATCCTTGGCTGTACTATGTTTCAATTTCTGCATGTTGGCCCCCTCGAGTCTCTCGATGTTGATGGCTTAGAATTAAAGTGAATTGTGGTTGATAATATATATATGTATATATATATATATATATATATATATATGTATATATGTATATATATATATATATATATATATAATATATAATATAATGTGTGTGTGTGTGTGTGTGTGTGTGTGTGTGTGTGTGTGTTTGGGTGTGGGGGTTCTTTGCGAAAGCAAATTAAGAAATTATGTTTTCAGATATGTTTTTCTTGTTTTCTTTTTTATTTCAATTAATTATCGGTTTTATTTATTATTTTTTGTCTTTGGCCTGTTCTTTGTTAAATGCATGCAGTCGGGCAGTAGAACTGTGTATACATGTATGTTAAGTACACACGAACGCGCACGCGCGCACGTACACACACACACACACACACACACACACACACACACACACACACACACACACACACACACACACACACACACACACACACACACACACACACACACACACACACAAAGAAAAAAGGAAAGATGGAAAACAAGAAAATAAGAAAGAATGAAATAAAATAAAAGAAAAAAAAGAAAAAAAAAGAAAATTAAAGAAAAAAAAGAAAAAAATATTCAAGAGGAGACCATCACCCAGAATGATTCCGAATATAGCAGACAGATTACTCGAAGAAAGACTCGAAAAAATTCTGGACCTGCACATATTGGAGGAAAAAAAAACAACTGACGTGATTGCCGTGGTCAGGTCTGGAAAGGGGTAGAGTGGTAGACGACATGGGCAGAGATGATCTCTCAGTAAGAGACGAGGGAGGAACGAGGGAACATGGCAAGAAACTATCGAAGACAGGTTGCTGGAAGGATGCTAAGGAAGACAGTTTTATGTCTCAGATACATCGATTTGGGATACATCCTGGAAGAAGAAATAGACTAATCAAACATCGTGAATGGATTTAAAGTTCGGTTCATAAAGACGCAGAGACGAGAAATTATGATATTGATTTTTTTTTTTGTATTAGGATTAGGTCAATACGATTGTACACAGGCGCGCGCACGCACACACACACACACACACACACACACACACACACACACACACACACACACACACACACACACACACACACACACACACACACACACACACACACACACACACACACACACACACACACACACACTGAGGACACAAAAAGAAACTTAAAAGGATAGTTACAGAAGAGACCTGAAAAAGAATATCTTCCCAAACAGAGTGATAGATATTTGGAACAAACTGAATAAAGATACAGTGGGTGCAAAAACAATATAAAAGAATTTAAGATCAAACTGGGTACTGAAAGGTACAAAAGCGAGTCACCACGAGCATAGCTCTCTTCCCGTAAAATACAACTTGGTAAATACTAGGTAAATACATACACACACACACACACACACACACACACACACACACACACACACACACACACACACACACACACACACACACACACACACACACACACACACACACACACACACACACACACACACACACACACACACACACACACACACACACACACACACACACACACCTATTGAAAGTCACAATACACAGAATCTACCAGCTTTCATTGACAATTTTCTTGGAATCAATATGGTACCTCATCTCCAGACGTTTTGTAATTTTGGACCCGGACAGAGCACTGTGACGTCACTTGTAAACCCCTCACTGTGACAGACGAGTTCTTTCATGTCGTTATTCGATTTGCCGTCAGTCGATTTTATTTGGTTCATGAAAATCGCCTTCGCAATGGAAGGGAAGAATAAGTTTTGAGTCATTGAATGTATTTATTCTGTTTGATTCCAGACAATTTTATTCGGCCGAGAGAAATATATTCTAAGCAAGGAAAGGGTTAATGTCCTTGGTGGGTGAAAAAGTCCAAGAGAATCTTCTCAGATTAAGAAAAAAAAAAAACAACAACACAGAAGACACTCGAAAAAATCCAAATATACCCAGGGGAGGCGGGGCCTAATGAGTGACGTCATGTCGCAGGTATTATCAAAGAACGGGTGGGGAAAGGCTTCGTGTATTTTAGAGGAAACGTTGCAAACATACAAACATAAGTTCTTGGTGGGAGGGGAGAAGGGCGCCATTTATGCCAAGTAGGGCCTCTCTGCGGCCCTGAATAGTTGATATAGAGGGCCACAGCGGCGAAACTGGCCCTGAATAGAGAAAGATGGACGTGGGGCTATTCAGGGAACGACAAAAGACCAGACAATGGGTTTTAGAATCTGCGTTTCTGTTGGTTCTGAAACGGTGAGGGAAGGGGGAGGGGCTTCCGGAGGCCTGCTCACGCGATTCGTTCTTGAAGAAATTTCGAAAGATTTCGGGAAGAGGGGAGGAGGGGGTGCACTCACGCTGGCAAAGGCGCTAACGTAGCGACGCGGGCATATGGACAGACAGACACAGACACACATAGACATAGACACACAAACAGGTACAGATAGACAGACGTAAACAGACACACACATACAGACAGACAGACAGAGACAAAGGCACAGACAGGCACAAACACACATAGACATAGACCCACAGACAAACAGGCGTAGATAGACAGACGTAAACAGACACACACAGACAGACATAGACAGAGACACAGGCATAAACAGACGGACAGACACACACAGACACACACACAGACACAAACATACACAGACAAACACAAATATACAGACACACATACACAGACACACACACAGACACAGAAAGACACACACAGGCGCACATAGACACAGAGACAGACACAGACGTACAAACAGACAGAGGGGACGGGAAAGGAAGGCGGACACAGTGATACATAGAGAGACGGGTGAAGTAGTAGCAGACAGTCAGTGGGTTTGGGAGGCTGGATTTTTTTTTTTTTTTTTTTTTGAAATCTATGGGAGAAGCTCCCCGCGGAGGAGACTCTTTCATTGACTGCAGAAGAGGAAAGAAAAGGGGGGAGGAAGTATTTCAGAGGCTGAGCCGCGCATGGATTGACACAGACAAAGAGAGATGTACAGACAAACAGATGGAATGGTAGACGGGCCAGCTGGTAGGCCGACAGATAGACAGGGAGACGGGCAAGTAGATAGAGAATCAGGCAGACAGACAGTCAGGAATGAAAGTAGATATGCAGATGTAAGCATATACTATCAAACACAAATATATACATAAAAGCACACACGAATATATACATAAAACACACACGCACGCGCGCGCACACACGCACACCTATGGAAGCGCAGACGGAACCCCACGAGCGTTCGTCTTCTCCTGTATATTTGATCATCCAATCAATCAGCCACTTGGAGTCCACTGCCGCATCACTCTTGCAAACTTCTCTATCTCGTCTCTTCAACTACTGACTGGACTCCCTCTTTCATGATTTTAATTCCCCATCCTCCTTTGTAGCTCTTCTCACTTCAGCTTCCGCCTACACGGAGTCTTTCACTCCACTCTCGCCCAGCTTGACTCCTTTTGGTCCCTCTGTGTTACTCCCAGAGTTGATCTTTCTTTTCGTTGTTCCCTGTACTCCCCTTAGCTTTGCATCCATTGCCTCTCCTGTGTATGTACGTGAATGGAATTTAATGCACGCATTCACACGCACGCGTGCGCACACGCACATACACAGATACACATACACACACAGACACAGACGCACACATACACACATACACACAGATACACACATACACACACACATACAGTAGACACACACACACACACACACACACACACACACACACACACACACACACACACACACACACACACACACACACACACACACACACACACACACACACACACACACACACACACACACACACACACACACAATGTGGGGCAGAGGAAAAACAAGAGGACATGTAATGAAACTTAAAAAGGATAACTAAAGAAGAAACCTAAAAAAGAACAGCTTCCCACACAGAGTGATAGATATCTGGAACAAATTGGACGAAAAAGTAGTGTGTGCAAACACAATACAAGAATTTAAGAACAAACTTGATCTTGCAAGATACAGAAACGGGTTACCACGAGCATAGCTTCCCTTCCCGTATAATACAACTAGATAGATACAACTAGGTAACTACTCACAATGAGACAGACACAAACACAGACAAACGGGCAGAAAGACATAAAGAGAGAGAAATATAGTTGGATACTCGTATACTCCATCTATTATAATTGAATAGATGGAGAGAGTACAAATAATTGAAATAGACTAGGAGGACAGATTAGACGATTACGTAAGTATAGTGATTTGAATGAACCAATCAGAAGTCCGCCTTCTTGATGACGTAAGACCCAAGGCACACCGTGATTGGTTAGGAAAATAATGTGAACCAATCATGTTAGTTTTGTTTCTACGTCATAAAGGGGGCGGAGTTTTGAATGACTCAGTAATTTGATCAGGGTAAAGGTAAGTAATTTGGCTGTGGAACAAGTTGAGGCTGATACTGGCTCGTAAGTAAAAGGGTCTGGGTTCGATTTCATTGGGAACGGGTGATTGTCATCTGCCCAGGCTACTTGTGTACACAGGGCACAGGTGGCTGTTCAGGGTTCAGCTAAGCGTCTCTTGGTGTAAGCCCCCCTTCCTTCCTCCTAACCTTCATACCTGCATGTAGGTATTTATATTATTTGTTATTATTGTCGTTATTACTGTTATTCTTTATTTTGTTATCCATTTTATTTGTCTATTTATTTATCTATTTATTCATTTGTTCATTTTCTATCTCTTTATTATTTATTCAGTCATTTATTCATTTATATATACTTGTTTATCCATGTATATATTTACATATTTATCTATGTATTTATCTATTTTTATTTATTTATCTTGTTATATTATTTATGTATTTATTTTAATTCTTATTTATCATTATCATTTCTTTCTTTTTGAGGTGGAAAATCCTTCATCTATTTATCTATTTATTTATTTATTTCAATTCTTATTTATCATTATCATTTCTTTCTTTTTGAGGTGGAAAATCCTTTCGGGAGTTTCTGCCGGAAACTTGTTAATTGCTCCAAGAGGGAAAAGAAACCTTGAAGACAAAGAATAATCAAAATCACATCTTCGCTTCCGTTCGCACAAACATAGGAAGACAGACAGACAAACTGGCAAAGAGACAGATTCGTATAAGAACAGTCAGACAGATTAACAGACAGGTAGGTATATAGGTAGACAGACAGAGGGTATACAGATATACAGAGAGACAAAAAAGATTACATACAAAGATGGAAGGGTGGATAGGAAGATAGGTACGAACGAAGGAAAATAGGCAGAGGTGTGTATATATATATATGTATATATATATATATATATATATATATATATAGACAAACGTAAATGTATGCGTTTGTGTAATAATAATAGATAATTGAAATAATAACCTGTATATTGGGTTAGCAGCTGTACGGAGATACTCTAATATAAATTTTGTATAAATTCAAATCGGGTTCATTATGAGTGCATAATATGCTAGGCGTTGTTATCCGCAAATGTTGTTCATGGGCCTTATCAGTGATGATAAGGTCGAAGAATGAATATTCGTTGCTAATAAGGTTTAGCTGGTGTGTGTGTGTGTGTGTGTGTGTGTGTGTGTGTGTGTGTGTGTGTGTGTGTGTGTGTGTGTGTGTGTGTGTGTGTGTGTGTGTGCGCGTATGTGTATGTGTTTAGGTATACATGAAGATATTCTAACCCTGATACTCATCTTATTCGGTTCTTATTTCAATTTTTATATAATTTTTTCATACTTGTCCATTATATATTCCGTGTACTTGTAAGGAGGCTTGAAATTATGAAATTAATTTAATTTTTGTTTCTGTTTTCCAGGTACGTTGGAGCTGTTCAGCGAATTAATGCTTTCAGTATGTAAGTACAACTAGATTTTGTGCTCGTGGTCATGCACGCACACACACACACACACACACACACACACACACACACACACACACACACACACACACACACACACACACACACACACACACACACACACACACACACACACACACACACACACACACACACACACACACACACACACACACACACACACACACACACACGCACGCACACAGACACGCACACACACACACATACATTGTTTTTATAATTTTCTAAAAAATCTTATCAGATAATATTGTTCTTATTCGAATTATTATTATTATTATTATTATCATTTTTTTTTTTTTTAATACTGTATCATAATAAAGTTCAGGACATGGGAAGACTACCCAATGAAGGCCACAGTGGATGAGAGTGGATCATATGGAAATAATATTTTCATGTGCAGTCGTGTCACACCGACAGAAGTACTCAACTCCCTCAGCCATATTCCGCTCAGCGAGGTGGCTAGGCATGAATGCCTTTCTCGGAATTTGGGGATATAAGACCGTGAGCTACTTGCCGCCGTCACATCACGCCACGTCACGTCACATCACGTCACGTCTAGCAGTGTTTTTCGACCGGTGGGGGGGGGGCGTAGAAACCTACAAAAGGGTCCTCAGGTTATACACCTATTAATTTTCTTTTCATTTTTGTGTCATTTTTGTACAATGGAAACAATCTCATAATAAACACCAATTTCTGTGTAAAAGAGGTGTGGAGGGGGAGGGAGAGGAGTGAGAGGGAGAAGGAGGGGAGGGAGAGGAGAGAGAGGGAGAGAGGAGTGAAAGAGAGAGGAGGGAGAGAGAGGAGTGAAAGAGAGAGGAGGGAGAGAAAGGAGTGAGAGAGAGGAAGGAGAGGGAGGGAGAGAGAGAGAGGAGGGACAGAGAGAGGAAGGAGAGAGAGGGAGGGAGGGAGAGGGAGAGAGAGAGGAGGGAGAGAGATGAGGGAGGAAAGAGAGAAGAGGGATAGGGAGATGAGGGATAGGGAGAGGAGGGAGAGGGAGAGGAGGGAGAGGGAGAGGAGGGAGAGGGAGATGATGGAGAGAGAGAGGAGAGAGAGGGAGAGGAAGGAGAGAAAGAGGAAGGAGGGGAGGGAGAGGGAGAGGACAGAGAGAGAGAGAGAGGAAGGAGAGAGGAGGAAGGAGAGGGAGAGGGAGGAGGGAGAGGAAGGAGAGGGAGAGTGAGAGGAGGAGAGCAAGGTTGTGTCAATACACATCAAGAAAGTCCGGATTTTTGAAACTCCATTGCTAAGGCGAGGGCCAAATAAGTGAAGTCACAGTGGAACGCCATTGCTGAGGCGAGGACCAAATAAGTGACGTCAGACTGGTATCGAACAGGAACCGAAGAAAGTGGATTAGGGAGAGGAGGAGGAGGAGGAGGAGGGAGTGAGGGAGGAGGAGGGAAAGGTGGAGGAGGGAGAGGGGAGGAGGAGGAGGGAGAGGGGAGGAAGATGAGAGAAGGAGGGACAGGGGGAGGAGGAGGAAGAGGGGAGAAGGAGGAGGAGGAGGAGGGAGATGGGGAGAGGAGGAGGGAGATGGGGAGGAGGAGGGAGATGGGGAGGAGGAGGGAGATGGGGAGGAGGAGGGAGAGGGGAAGGAGGAGGAAGGGGAAGAGGAGGAGGAAGGGGAAGCATAGGAGAGGGAAAGAGGAGGCATAGGAGAGAGTGAAGGAGGAAGATGTGGAGGAGGAAGAAGAACAAGAGAAAAGGGAAGAGGAAGAAGAAAGGGAGGAGGAGGAGGAGGAGGAGGAGGAAGAAGAATAAGAGGCAAGAAAGGAAAATGCAGAAGAACGCTTAAAAACAATATGTTGCATTGTTTGTCAAGCCGTTTATTTTTGTTTGTTTGTTTTATTTGCCTGCCTGCGTCTTTCGTTTTTTCATTTTCATTTATGCATTTCTTATTTATTTTATTTAATCTAGCTAACTTATTTAATTTTATTTATTTATTTATATATATTTTTCTTACTGTGTCTGATCATGTTATAGACCAAACGGTCTCTTGTCGGTAAGTCTTGCCGTTGGAACTCATTGGAAGTGGAGAGAGAGAGAGAGAGAGAGAGAGAGATGTAAAAAATGGACGAAGAACCACAGAAAAAGAAGGGAAAGAGGAGGGGAGGAAGATGAGAGGGAGCAAGACGAGGTGGAAACGAGGGGGGGGAGAGGAAACGAGGGTGGAGGAGAGGGGAAACGAAGGGGAGAGGGGAAACGAGAGGGGGAGGATAGGGGAAACGAGGGGGGGAGAGAGGGGGTGAGGAGAGGGGAAACGAGGGGGGGAGGGGAAACGAGGGGGAGAGGAGAGGGGAAGCGAGGGGGAGAGAGGGGAAACGAGGGGGAGGAGAGGGGAAACGAAGGGGGAGGAGAGGGGAAACGAGGGGGACGGGAAACGAGGGGGAGAGGGAAAACGAGGGGGGGAGGAGAGGGAAAACGAGGGGGTGAGGAGAGGAATAACGAGAGGGAGGCGAGGGAAAACGAGGGTGGGGAGGGGAAACGAGGGGGGGAGAGGGGAAACGAGGGGGGGGAGAGAGGGGAAACGAGGGGGGAAGGAGGAGAGGGGAAACGAGGGGGAGGGAGGAGAGGGGAAACGAGGGGGCTGGAGAGAGGGGAAAGAGGACACGAGGGGAGAAGACACATCTCTTGTGCTCCAGATTAACATAATCGATATGGGACGGACAGACTGACTGAGTGACTGACAGACTGACTGACTGACTGACAGACTGTCACATTGACGGTGAGTGACACACTGACTGACAGCGTTCCGTCGCCAGGTCCATGTCAGGTCCGTAAGTGTATAAATGTATAAATGTATTTTGTTGTATTCATGGAGGGAAAATTGTGTTTGCTTGTATTGATGCGGGGTTGGGCGGTGTTTCCATTGTATTTGCATTTTTTCATATAGATGGATATTTTTTGGGGGGAAAACGCGTGGAAACATACCACGCACACGCGCACGCACACACGCAGTGACAGACACATAGACAGGTAAAGGTCTAGTCAGGTCGATCGATAGACACAGACAGACAGACAGACAGACAGACAGACAGGAAGATGCACAAACGCACATACATACGGGTACAGACTAATTCATACATGCACTACCACAGACGCGGCTCCTACATACAGATATAAGCGCGCGCGTACACACACACACACACACACACACACACACACACACACACACACACACACACACACACACACACACACACACACACACACACACACACACACACACACACACACACACACACACTAAATACCCTTCTCGAGCGCTAAGTCAGTGATCCGAGTTCGAGCCATTCCTAGGTTTGGAGCCGACAATCCAAATCTGGTGGGCAAGGAAGTGGGGGTGGGGGAGGGGGTGGCGTGACAGCTCCATATATGAGCTCCATATACGAGCTCTGAGCTCTCATCCGGGAGGCTAATGGGTGTTGATCACGAGTCCAGCACTTGATCCAAGACCGTGGTGACGCACGCACACACACACACACACGCGCGCGCGCGCGCACATACACACGCACACACGCAGACATACACACACACACACACACACACACACACACACACACACACACACACACACACACACACACACACACACACACACACACACACACACACACACACACACACACACACACACACACACACACACACACACACACACACACACACACACACACACACACACACACACACACACACACGAGCTCTGAGCTCTCGTCCGAGAAGGAAACAGCTGTCGATCACGAGTACAGCACGTGATCCAAAGACCAAGGTGAATACACATACACACACACACACACACACACACACACACACACACACACACACACACACACACACACACACACACACACACACACAGATAGACGCACACACACACACGCACACACACGCACACACATGCAGACGTACCCAAGCACACACGAACAAATATACATAAATGATTTTACCTGAAAAAAGGTGGAGGTTAGGAAATATGTCTGTTGTCAGGGAACGAAGTGCGGCGATTAGAGAAGCCGTAATATTTTTGGGAGAAAAAAAAAATATCATATACGTAACCGAAAACACCTAAACTCTTCTCGCCATTTAATGACAAATGCAAAGCCGGTGCGACCTGGGGTTATGGGAGGTTATCAAAGAATACAAATGGCGACGAAAGGCATAACCTAAGAGAACCTCATGCCTATGCATGATATCGTAGGATGCGTATGCATGGGGGAGGCGGTTGCCTCCTGAGCGTGTTGATGTATAATCAGTGGGTTTGTTTCCCAAAGGACAAAGGGTTCGAAGCCACAGCTCGATGCTGGGTATCGGAGAGGCGATGGTTTGTAGACAAAGGGATTAGGAAAGGGATGTTTATGCTGGAGCAAGCCGGGGTCGTTTAATTTTGTATATTATGTAAACTTACACACACACACACACACACACACACACACACACACACACACACACACACACACACACACACACACACACACACACACACACACACACACACACACACACACACTCATATATGAGATCTGGGCTTTTTTTCCGGAAGGGAAATAGCTGTCGATCAACGAGTCCAACACGTGATCCAAGACCATAGTGAATTACATACACACAAACTCACACACACACACACACGGACACACACACATACACACACACGCACACACATACACACACACATACACACACACACACACACACACACACACACACACACACACACACACACACACACACACACACACACACACGTGCTTGTCATATACTCACATGTAAACTATTGTTTGTATATACACAGTTGTTTGCATACATAGTTGTGTACATATACACATTTGGCTGCATATGCGCAGTTTGTGTATGCATAGTTGGTTGTGTATACGTTTTGTATATTCATTAATTTGCATATACGCGTCTGCAAATATATGAGAATTTTTCGTTATTCGCTTATCAGATACACAAGGGCACACTACCGTATGCGTTTGTGGAACAATTACACGCATCTTGAGGCGTATACTACACGCGAGTCAATAAGCCAACACGCCGAGATTCATCCGAACTTGACGAAAGCAACAAGTCAACAAACGCAGCGAAAGGAACATTTGCCGTCTTCGGACGAAAGAGATACCCCTTACCTACCGGGTGATCCCTTTCCTCTTCGAATCTCCAGTGCCGCCCGGTGATTTTATTCACGTCCGTGGAACTCCCACGGGAAGGAAGGGGGGGGGTAAGCTAGTTTCAGTCAAGAATTAATTAGAAAAAAAAAAGATAGTTTGGTTAATGAAAGTTTTTGTTTTTCAATTCCGTGGCTCACTCTTGGGGCTGAAGAGGTTGATTGTTAATGCTCAGTACACTGTTTTGTATTCCCTGAGCCGGTCGACATCATTTCCATTTATCACGTGCATTGCCCAGCTGGCCGGATACACAAAGAAAATGACTAAATGAGACATTATTTTCGCGATTGACACGGGAGTGTGTGGATTTTATTATCGCTCTTTTCGCGATTGATAGGTATGGGTGTTTCTTAATTTCGCGTGTGGTAAGGGGGACATTATTTTCGAGGTCGATTGGAATGTTGGATGACGATATTTTCGCGAGCGATATCGTGTGGATATTTTTTTTTATGCAAACGTAATTTCCGCGATAGATGGCCATGGATAATCTTATTTTCGCGTTGGATATGATATGAATAGCGTTATTTTCGTAATTCGGAAGGCATAGACATTGTTATTTTTGCGGTTGATAGAATTAAGAGTACCGTTTTCGCGATTTCGCGAGCGTCATTTTTCACGTTTGTTAGGGTATGAAGAGATTTATTTTTGCGTTTAGTAGATAAGGCGTAGCGTTATTTTTTGCGCTTGATGAGGTAGACAACGTTATTTTTACGTTTGTAAGATGTTTAGCGACGTTATTAGAACAATCTTAGCGTCTAAGAAACGTTTATCATAATCATTTATTAGAATTCATTAAATAATGATTTATTATTTTATTAAATAATTATTAGGGATGTTTCTTAGCGTCTGAGAAACGTTTATCATAATTATTTGTTAGATAATCATTCAATAATGATTTATTATTCATGAAATAATTATTTATTATGAAGGTGGAGAAAGAAGTCACGGGTCTAGTTCCGAGTTTCTGAGTTTATTCCTGACCGGTTTCGCTTTATGCTTTCTCTGAAGAAGCATAGAGCGAAACCGGTGAGGAATAAACTCAGAAACTCGGAACTAGACTCGTGACTTCTTTTTCCACCTTCATCAACTTGTCACAATGTCGCAGCAATTATTTATT
>NC_134790.1:678742-681242 GCF_046742065.1 Oratosquilla oratoria
TGTGTTATGCGATGATAAACAGATGTAAAAGGGGTGAGAAAATGTGGCGAAGCAGGTGTAGATGCCAGGTGTAGAGTAAGAGGTGTGGCTTATGCAGGTGTAGAAAAGACATGTGTGAGGAAATTTGCAGGTGTAGGGTAAGAGGTGTGGCTTATGCAGGTGTAGCAAAAGACAGGTGTGAGGAAGTTTGCAGGTGCAAAAAAAGATGCGCTTGTGGAGTTTAATTAACTGTTTCACTTCTGGGGGTTTAACCTTCGTCAAGGATCCTAAGGGCTTAATCTGGATTAACTTAAACCTGTTGGACTGGAAGGCCTCCTCCAACTGAATGGAATCAGAACATAAGAGACCATATGGCCGACACTAGGCAGTACCAAGTCCATTGCCACCTATCATCCCTATCTGTAAACCTATTAAAACAACTGATAGTTTCAGCGCTCACTACATGTTTACTATGTCTATTCCATTCGTTGACCACCCTATTAGTAAACCAATTCTTGCCTATTTCCTTCTGAAATCTAGATTTGTCCAGGCATTCCTATGGCAAATAACTAGGTACATAAATAACTAGGTACATGAATAAATAGGTATATAGATAACTAGGTATATCAATATCTAGGTCTATATATAACTTGTTATGTACATAATCTAGGTATGTAAATATCTAGGTACATAAAGGATTAGATACATAAATAACCAGGTATATAAATAACTAAGTACATAGCCAACAACGTATATAAATAACTAAGTACATAAGTAACCAGGTAAATAGATACTTAGGTAAATAAATATATAAAACTCTAGGTACATAAACGACGAAGCAAATGAACGACTAGTTGAATAAACTGCTAGATAATGAACTAAGTAAATACATGACTAGATGAATATACGGCTTGGTGAATAGATGTATGAAAGACCAGATGTATAAAAGGCTAAATAGATAAGAAACTAAACGACTTGAAGAATAAGAGAGCCCACACACGGAAAAGACGCTCGTTTTTAGATAACTATACTCGCAAACGTTAACAGGATGACGCGCAACGCTCAGGCACCATAATGACGACCGTCATTTCAACGCTGCGTGTGTAGGACAACGTTTGCGAGTATTGTTATTGAAATTAGCAGGATGACGCGGAACGCTCAGGCGCCATAATGACGAGCGTCATTTTAACGCTGCGTGTGTAGGACAACGTTTGCGAGTATAGTTATCTAAAAACGAGCGTCTTTTTCGACGGTCGTCAAAAATGACGCACGTCACAAAGACGCTCCGTGTGTAGGCTGCCTAAATAACTAAGTTTATAAATAAATAGTCATACAAATAATCTAGTTATGTATATATCTAGGTACATAAAGAATTAGATACATAATTAGGTATATAGATAACTAGGTTTATAAACAACTATATAAATAATCTAGGTATGTAAATATCGTACATAAAGAATTAGATACATAAGTAGGTATATGAATAACTAGGTAGATAAGAAGACGATAGACAAATATCTAGAAAAACAGACTAGATAAATACTAGATAGATGAATAATTAAATAGACGAGAGAGGAGAGAGAGAGAGAGAGAGAGAGAGAGAGAGAGAGAGAGAGAGAGAGAGGAGACCAGTGCTTAAATATTGAAGACAAAGGATTCTCGAGTACATTCAACCACTCATTAAATAATACGACCAGAGAGATAAACGACTAAAAAGATAGATGATAGAATAAACATCTAGTTAGACAACTAGACAAATGAAAAAGATCTACTCGCATGCTCAGCGGTCTCAGCTTTATTCCTAGAAAATCATAATAGATGGAGAAAAGGGTAGGATTTTCATTTCGTCATAATTTTTTCCCCATTTTTTCTGAGCTGAGCGTTTACGAAATAGAGTTTTTTTGTTGGACATATTAATTTCTTTGTTTCAGTTCCCAGATTCCTTGTATACATTGCATGGGTCGGCTTAAAATGTAAAATGAAATACAGTAAATACAGCAACTGTAATACAATAGATACGATATAATAAGTACAAATTAATATAATTAATAGAAAAATATGCGAAAAAAATATGATTAATACAATATATAGGAGACGAACCTACGTTAGACCGTTACTAGAGTAGAATACAGTACAAAATACATTAGTAAATACAGTACAATGAAAAAATACATGTATTCAGGCAAATGTAAATACTTCCAAATTGGAACTCTGCAAAAGTCTATAATTTTTGTTTTGATGAGCGCCAATTGATTCTATTAAGAATGGAGGGGGAGATCTCCCATCTCACGGTAAAGATCTCTCGTCTCACGGTAAAGAACTCCCGTCTCACGGAAAAAACTCCTGTCTCATGACAAAGAACTCCCGTCTCACGAGAAAGAACTCCCGTCTCACGAGAAATATATCCTGTCTCACGGGAACGACCTCCAATCTCACGGAAAAGACAACCAATATCACGAGAAAGACATCCAGTTTCACGGAAAATATCTCCCGTCTCATGGGAAAGAACACCACTCTCACG
>NC_134790.1:686242-688742 GCF_046742065.1 Oratosquilla oratoria
GAAGAAAAAACAAAACAAAAAAACAGACAAAAATAAACTAAGATGAAGGAATAAGGTAAAAAAGAGAGAAATTGGAGGAAATTAAGACAAAAGAAAGAGAAGATTTAGAAAAGCAAAGGAAGAGAATAAAAGAAAACTAAATAAAGAAAATACAAGGAAGAATACATAGGAAGATATTAAGACGAGTAAAATGACAAAGAAAATTAAGAAAACAAAATAAAAATAAAATGAAACAAGGCAAAGTGGAGGAAGAATACAAAACGAAGGAAGAAGAAAAATTAAAAGAGAGAAAAAAGAAGACTAAAAATCAACGGAAAAAGACAAATTAAACAAAGAAGACAAAATGAAAAAAGAAGAAAAAAGAAAAAAGAAAACTTGTTTCTCATTTGCTGGCTGACATGGTCGGGGAACTGAAGCTGAACCTTCAGGCAATTTCAGCAGTAGCTTCAGCAACATCTACATCAACAGCTGCACGCTACACTACTCATTGCCTCTCTACATTCAGCTGCTGTGTGCAGCAGCTGAGTGCAGCTGGGAGCTGTTACATGTAGGCTCGGGACGAAGCTGCGTGCCTACTTGGCCACATTGCGGTTTCTCACGCGCAGCTGTTCTCCTGTATATGTGTGCAGCTGTCCCCTACATTTCTTCAGCTCTCCATATGTTGATGTGAAGACGAAGGAGTAGAAATGTTTCTTCTACTCCTTTCTATCCTTTCAACGCGTCCTTCGCCACAACTTGATCCTCCCCCTCCTCCTCCTCCTACTCCTCCTCCTCCTCCTCCTCCTCCTCCTCCTCCTCCTCCTCCTCCTCCTCCTCTTCCTCCTCCTCCTCTTCCTCCTCCTCCTCCTACTCCTCCTCCTCTTCCTCCTCCTCTTCCTCCTCCTCCTACTCCTCCTCCTCCTCCTCCTCCCTTATTCACCCTCCTTTTCCTCCTCTCCTCTTCCTTTTCCTCCTTCCCCTCCTCCTCCTTCCCCTCCTCCTCCTTCCCCTCCTCTCATCTTCCTTTTCCTCCTTCCCCTCCTCCTCCTTCTCCTTCTCCTTCTACTCCTCCCCTCCTATTCCTTTTCCTCCTCCTTCTCCTCTCCTCTTCCTTTTCCTCCTCCTCCTCCTCCTTCTCCTACTTCTTCTACTCCTAGTCCTCCTCCTTCCCCTCTCCTATTCTCCTCTTTCTCCTCGTTGTCCTCCTCCTCCTCCTCCTCTTCCTCCTCCTCCTCTTCTTCCTCCTCCTCCTCCTCCTCCTAACTTCCTCCTCTTCCTCTTCCACATCAGCCTCCTCTTCTTCCTCTTCTCTTAGCCTCCCATTCCTCCATACTCCACACTCACAGACGCCTACACGAGCGCATTTAGAGCCCTCGAGGGAAACTTGCAGTGAGGCTAATCCGAGTTTATTCAGTGTTATGTTCTGCGCAGACCCACGTTCTCCTTGACGTTTTCCCTTTCGAGGACGGACCTCTGGCGCCACGGGGGTGAATAAAATCGTCTGGCGCCAAGAGGATGGACCTCTGGCGCCACTGGGGTGAATAGAATCGTCTGGCGTCAAGATAACGGACCTCTGGCGCCACGGGGGTGAATGAAATCGTCTGGCGTCAAGAGGACGGACCTCTGGCGCCACGGGGGTGAATGAAATCGTCTGGCGTCAAGAGGACGGACCTCTGGGGGCCACGGGGGTGAATGAAATCGTCTGGCGTCAAGAGGACGGACCTCTGGCGCCACGGGGGTGAATAAAATCGTCTGGCGTCAAGAGGACGGATCTCTGGCGGCACGGGGGTGGATGAAATCGTCTGGCGTCAAGAGGACGGACCTCTGGGGGCCACGGGGGTGAATAGAATTGCCTGGCGTCAAGAGGACGGACCTCTGGCGCCACGAGGGTGAATAAAATCGTCTGGCGTCAAGAGGACGGACCTCTGGGGGCCACGGGGTGAATGAAATCGTCTGGCGTCAAGAGGACGGACCTCTGGGGCCACGAGGGGAATAAAATCGTCTGGCGCCAAGTTGACGGACCTCTGGCGCCACGGGGGTGAATGAAATCGTCTGGCGTCAAGGTGATGCTACGAAGAAAGGGCTTAGATATATTACGGTACGTCGGAATATTCTGAATTAATTTGTATTTTCATTTGTGATTCGTTGGGGGTGAAATCTAAGCAGGAGACTAACCCTTGCCTAGGACGGGAGTGAACGAAACGTAAAGAAATAACCAATTATCGAAGAGAAAAAGTACAATGGTAAAGGTAGATAGATAACTCTCTGGGACTGACTCGTGTTGACGTTGTTGCGTTCAAGGTATATTTTTTTTTTCTTGTTTTCGAGACCATGAACAGAATGATTCCTAAGCTTATTCCGATATTTTTCAGTTCCTTTATTAACGTCCAGGCCACCTCTCGGTAACTGCACCGGACGCCGTGGTAAAAGCAACGGTGTGTGAATGTATGTACGTTTATATTGTATATATATATATATATATATATATATATATATATATGTAAATATGTGCGTGTGTGTG
>NC_134790.1:691242-696242 GCF_046742065.1 Oratosquilla oratoria
CTACTTACTACCACTACTATTTCTTACTACTACTACTACTAATTCACCCTACAACCCATGTAGGCTGCCTTCTAATACAGAGCGCGTGTATAGTAATCTATTGATTATATTCTACGCGTTCCTGAAGTAGTTGCAGTGTTGATGCTGTCGGTAGATCAATTAAGTGCTCGTAGCTGAAGACACTAGACGTTGGTGCCAGATGCTTTCGTTTGTCTTCGTAATTGTTCGTACATTTGCTCATATGTTCGTTCAAAGAAATTGTATGGAAAATGATGGACATTATCAAGAGTCATCGCAAGGTGGAGGAGGGAAGAGGAGGTGGAGGGAGGAGGAGGAGGAGGAGGAGGAGGAGGAGAGGAGGAGGAGGAGGAGGAGGAGAGGTAGGAGGAGGAGGAGAGGTAGGAGGAGGAGGAGGACGTGAGATGGATATGTGTATCGGACATGTGACTTATGCATGTGGTCATGACATACTCCTAACAGGCTTGAAATGTAAATATAATGCAGTCCTATAATATACGTTATAACAATGTGATATGTGCATGGTACTGTCACAATGTCACACACACGACCGTGATTGAGCTGTGACGTGGTCATGACAGAGTAACGTCACATATTTATGACATAATTGTGACGTGATAAAGAAGGTAAGGTGTGGTGTAGACGTGAGACATGAGCGTACAGTAATTACGTCATCATTACGTCATCAATGGTTTGTGATTGATGACGTAAGAGGTCTGTGGTATCCAACGGAGCATCATGGATATTAATAAAATAGCCTGGCGCATTCATAATAAAAAGAAAAGTATCACCTTGAACGGAAGGGAATATACACCAAAATTCTTCATCTATTCATAAAACTGACGATTTATTTATTTATTTTATTATCATTTTTTATCAAATCTCCTGGGGTCAACCAGAATAAAATCTTTAAAGCGAATGAAATGCTTTTGAGGTCAATACCAATATACCACATCAGCGAGCAACAGGTCTGTCGACTGAAGTTCATAAACAGGAGGGAAAGGTCATATCAGGTAATTGGTACAGCCGAGTAGGTCTGCATGATCGTATGCGGTACAATTTGTAAGCTCTTTAGAGAGCTGAGAGCCTCTTTACTCAGCCACAAGCAACAGGTCTGTCAAGAGCATTAGTAATTACAAGGGCAGGTCATGCAGAGCAGGTCGTGACATGACCTGAACGCAGGTCGTTGTCAGTGCACGTTCTGCATTTTGTCTTGCGGATCGCGCGCGTCGCGCTCCAAGTAGACAGACGACATAATGTCGACAATTTGGACAATTTCGTGGGAAATGAGAGATCAAGAAGGGATAGTATGAGTTGCTGTTCATTTGACTCCGGTCTCGCTTTGCATAGGTAATTGAACAGATGCCATGTTTGTTCATAACTTGGAGTGATGATTGCGCTGATGGATGTGATCAAAGTGGCGGGTGTGTCTGTGATGATGTGTTTAATAGAGGAGTGATGAATGTGGTTGTCCTCGAAGATGATGATGGTAGTGGTGATGGTGATGATGATAGTGATGATGATGATGATGACGATAATGGTCATGATGATGATGGTGGTGATGATGGTGATTGTCATAATGATGATGGTGATTGTCATAATGATGATGATGATGATGATGATGATAGAGATGGTGATGATGATAGTGGTGAAGGTGATATTGATGCTGGTGAAGCTGGTAATGGTGATGATGATGACAGTATAATAATGACGGTAATTACAATGATAGTGATAATAAGGATGACGATAGTAGCGATGATAGTATTGGTGACCGGAGTTATAAAACATGTTTTACGGTGACGAAGATAGTGTGGAGACAGTGTTGGTAATAATGATTGTTCTATTAGTCGTAATTACTACGAGTCTTTCACCATTCTGTCGCGTTTGCTCACCATTTGCTGTGCACGTAACAGTCATGAATACGTCATTATTTGCATGATAAGATTTCAACGTGTCTCATTTCCGCCCGCGCACGCAAACGCACCCACACGCGCGCACACACACACACACACACACACACACACACACACACACACACACACACACACACACACACACACACACACACACACACACACACACACACGCACGCACACGCGTGTGTATGCGTGGTGTTGTTTAGTTGGAGAGACAATAGCCAAGTTGTCTTTCTCTGTATATTTCAATTGGGTAAATACACACACACACACACACACACACACACACACACACACACACACACACACACACACACACACACACACACACACACACACACACACACACATGCGTACACACACATGCGTACACACACATGCGTACACACACATGCGTACACACACGCCTACACACATGCGTACACACACGCCTACACACATGCGTACACACACGCCTACACACATGCGTACACACATGCGCACACACACTTGCGTACATACACACACATATGCGTACACACACACATGCGTACACACACACATGCGTACATACACATATGCGTACACACACACATGCGTACATACACATATGCGTGCACACACACATGCCTACACACACACACACACATGCGTACACACACACACACACACACACACACACACACACACACACACACACACACACACACACACACACACACACACACACACACACACACACACACACACACACACACACACACACACACACACACACATGCGTACACACACACATGCGTACACACACACATGCGTACACACACACATGCGTACACACACGCATGCGTACACACACGCATGCGTACACACACACATGCGTACACACACACACGCAAGCGAACACACACACACGCATGCGTACACACACACACGCATGCGTACACACACGCATGCGTACACACACACACGCATGCGTACACACACACACGCATGCGTACACACACACACGCATGCGTACACACACACACGCATGCGTACACACACACACGCATGCGTACACACACACACATGCGTACACACACACATGCGTACACACACACATGCGTACACACACACATTCGTATGCACACACATGCGTATACACACATTCGCACACACGTACATGCGTACACCGTCATCATCACCATCACTATCGTTGCACTGGCAGCAATAGCGGCCGCCATTACGGTGGTCCGGGTTCGAATCCCGCCCAGGTCTGAAATAATTTCAGTATTGCTGCGCTGGGAGTTGTTACTCCAGCTGTCGTGGGTAGGGAGCTGTGCGTGTAAGGTCAGAGCATTACTCATAGGTCGGTCATGTATGAGCTCTGAGCTCTCTTCCGTGAGGGAAATAGCTGTTGATCACGAGTCTGACTCGTGATCAAAGACCATGGTGAATCACACACACGCGTATTAGTGCCACAGGGGGGAGGGAAAGGTTCGATTCCCGCGTTGTTGCAGAGCATTAGGGAGCTCAATCAATAAGCAATATGGATTCCTTTCATTCATGGCCTCTTCAGCGACCAATTGCCTGATGACCCATTATGGATCAGGGGTTGTGTAAGTGACCTTTAAGGGTGATTTTCTTTGACCTTTTGGTAGGAATCTGAGCTCTATCGGCCCGTTTCTCCGGCAGATGCCTTTAAGGTCGTTTGCCTTTGTCTTTCGGTAGGAATCTGGGTTTTATGGACGCTTTTCATGAACAAATGTGTGGAATGACTGTTGATGAAATGGACTTGCGATATTGAAATGTCTCTTGGGATATGTGTGGCCAAATGTCTCGTTGAATTGAGAATTGTGAATAATGTCTGATATTATGTTATTTGTTGTTGGATTTTGGCAACAATTTATCCATTCATTTTATTCCTCTGTTAATTTATTTGTTTATATCTAATTTTTTAATAATGTTTTTATGGTTTCTCTACTACTTTTTATTTAATAATAACTTGGTATATTGGATTTAGTTTCTATTTTTTTTAATCTATTTTGAGAAATAAACTAACGATTTCAAGTAATGTCATGACGAGTAATTTTATTCTTGTTTTTAAACAATAAATCGATGATTTTGAAAGAGGAGAGAAAAAATGCGCCTTTGACGACCTTGTGTTTTTAATTCTTTCCATTTGGTATCAACGAGTGGAATAAGCTGAAACAAGCAAATAAATGAACAAATAAATAAACAAATAAAATAAATTGATAAGGAAACGACCTCTCGCTTGTTTTTGTATTTATTCATTTATTAATCATCTTCATTTATTTATTCATGTATTAATATTTTCTATTTATTTGATTATTCATCTACTTTATCTATTTATTGAATCGTTTTTATTGATTGATTTATTGATTCATCTAATTATTCATTTATCTATTTATCTATTATCATTTCTCTCTCATTAGATAACTTGCTAAGAGAGGATGCCAATTCTCATCTTAATATTCGACCAACACTATGGACCTTATAGCCCTGGCTGTTGATTTTCACCTATTGATAACCGTTCTGGCCAGTACTGGTCGATATTGTTCAGCACAGTAAACTCACCCTTCCATTCCCACGCAGTGGGAAGTGAGAAACCCCTGGTAGGTCAAAGCCCTGTCAGTTATGGCAAGCATTTTTTTTTTTTTTTTTTTTTTTTTTTTTTTGGGGCAAGCCCACAGCAGAACCTAGGAGTCGAACTCATGACTACTTGCTCATGAGTTCGACACGGTAGTCACTGGGCTACCGCGCGATCCAGTATCAGACCCTAATCTGGAGGTCGCAAAAATACCTTAAGTTCCAGACTCGCATCCACTTTCCGTAATCATATATGTAAAATGTGTCATTGTTTTGAGGGTGTTACAACGAAATGGGAGACCTAACGTAATGTAACGTACCGTAACGTAACTTAACGAGACGAAACGCAACGTAACAGAACATGATTTAACTTAACATAACATTACGTACCCCAACCCAACCCAACCCAATTCAACCCATGGTAACCTAACCTAAACTAACCAATCCAAACCTAACCTAACCAATCCAAACCTAACCTAACCTAGCCTAGCTTAGCCT
>NC_134790.1:701242-703742 GCF_046742065.1 Oratosquilla oratoria
TAAGGGGCACCGTTCTAGCCTCCTGATGGAAGGAGGGAGCTTGTGACGTTAAACCATATCATCATCATATGTATGTATATATATGTATATATATATATATATATATATATATATATATATATATATATAATTATCTATTAATTTATTTGTTTATTTATCAATTTATTTATTTTTCTTTTATTTTTTTAGTAGACGGTTGTCTGTCCCAGTTACCCATCCATGGGAATTTACTAGTCTGTTGATTTCATCACTGGGGAACGCCTCTGCTCCCCTTGTTTGATTTGCTTTCTGTTGCCCCCCCACCCCCCCTTGGGGGCAATCAAAGGTTATTGCGGACGAAATATTCACGGGTCTTCTCTTGCCCCTCCTCTGTCGCTCCTACGTCATTCTTGCCCCGTGGCTTGTCTTCTTGTAACACTTTCTTTCCTTCCTTCGTTTACTCCTTCCTTTCCTCCTTCCTTCGTTCCATCCTTCCTTCCTTTCTTCGTTTCCTCCTTCCTTCGTTTCCTTCTTCCTTCGTTTCCTTCTTCCTTCCTTTCCTCCTTCCTTCCTTTGTTTCTTCCTTCCTTCCTTCTCTCCTTCCTTCTTTCCTTTGTTCCCTCCTTCTTTTCTTCGTTCCCTCCTTCCTTCCTTCGTCCCCTCCTTCCTTCCTTCGTTCCTTACTTTCTTCCTCTCCTCCTTCCTTTCCTCCTTTCCTTCCTTCCTTCCCTCTCTTCCTTCCTTCCCTCTCTTCTTCTCTCCTTCCTTGCTCCCTTCCTTCCCTCCCTCCCTCCTCCCTTACTTCCCTCCCTCCTTCCTCCCTCCCTTCCCTCCTTCCCTCCTTCCCTCCTTCCCTCCTTCCTCCTTTCCTCCTTCCTTTTGTTTGCATTCTTACAACGAGTCTGCTAGCACCCGTCATTGCCCCCTGTCACAGTGGGGAACAAATTCTTTGCCCCAGACTCGGTGTTCATCATATGTTCTTGCCCCTTAATTTTGGTTCACAATTTCTCATTAACCTCATTTCTCTTCTTTGCCCCTGTCTAGATAATCAGCCTGGAGGTCTTGCCCCTGTCTTTATGCTGACAGGCTCCCATTGCCCCTGTCAGTGTGCCTATCTTTGGCCCTTGCCCCTCGCACGCAGGGCAAGACTTTGGGGGGTCTTATCTCTGCTTAAGTTTAGCCAAACCAAAAGCTCATCATGCCTCTCACCCTCCCTCCCTCCCTCCTTCCCTCCCTCCCTCCCTCCCTCCTTCCCTCCTTTCCTCCTTCCCTCCTTCCCTCCTTTTCTCCATCCTTCCCTCCTTCCCTCCCTCCTTCCCTACCTCCCTCCCTCCCTCCCTCCCTTCCTCCCTCCCTCCTTCCCTCCCTCCCTCCCTCCCTTCCTCCCTCCCTCCCTCCTTCCCTCCTTCCTTCTCTCCCTTCTTTCCCCCCCCTCATCCCTACTTGTTTGCATCCTCTACTTCCATCCTTCCCTGCCTCCCTCCCTCCCTCACTCCCTCCCTCCCTCTCTCCTTTCCTCCCTCCCTCCCTCATTCCCTCCCTCCCTACCTCAGTCCCTCCCTCCCTCCCTCCCTACCTCAGTCCCTCCCTCCCTCACTCCCTCATTCCCTCCCTCCCTCCCTCCATCCCTTCGTCACTCCCTATCTCCGTCCATCTTTCCCTCCCTCCCTCCCTCCCTCCCTCCCTCCCTCCCTCCCTCCCTTCCTCCCTTCCTCACATCTTCATTCCACGTCATCTCCCGACATCTCAAATTCATTTCCTTGTTTCGCTTCATCTTCTTCTTTTAATCATACTCCTCTTCCTTTCCATCTAAATTTTCTTCTTCTTCTTCGTCTCTTTCTTCTTCGTTTTCTTCCTCATCTTCTGCTTATTCTTTGTCTTCTTTTACTCCTTCATCTTCTCCCCAGATTTCATTTTCTTCTTGGCATTCTTTGTCTTCTTCCTTTTGTCTTCATTGCCTTCCCAACCTTAATTGTCTTCTTTTTCGTCTTTTCCTTCTTCGTTTTCTTCTTTATCTGTTTCTTCTTTGTCTTCTTTCATTCCTTCATCTTCCTCGCAGTTTTAATTTTCTTCTTGTCTTCTTCGATTTCGTCTTTATTTTCTTTGTCTTTCGCTTATTCGTCTTTTTTTATTTTTTATTTTCTTCGTCCTCTTTGTCTTTTTTTGTCCTCAATTTGTTGTTGTTGTCTTCGTTATTGTTTTTGTCCTTGTCTTGGTCTTCGTTGTCGTCATAGACATTGTCTTCTTCATTTCTTTTTTATCCCTTTTGTCTTTTTTTTTCGTAGTTTTCTTCTTTTTATTCGTCTTATCATTTTTGTCTTTGTCGTATTTTAACCTTCTCCGTTTTCTTTGTTTTGTTTGATTTTTTCTCAACACCTTGTCCTCTTTTCCTTCTTAACTTCTGTTCTCATTCCTCCTCCTCTTCCTCCTCCTCCTCCTCCTCCTCCTCTTCCTCCTCCTCCTCCTCCTCCTCCTCCTCCTGCTGCTTCTCGTCTTCCCCTCTTCTTCCTCCTCTTCCTTC
>NC_134790.1:718742-726242 GCF_046742065.1 Oratosquilla oratoria
CTACTACCACCACCACCACCACTACGACTACCACTGCTACTGCTACTACTACTACCACCACTACGACTACCACTGCTACTGCTGCTGCTGCTACTACTACTACTACTACTACTACTACTACTACTACTACTACAAACATCATCACCACTACCACCACCACTGACATCACAACCACTGTCATCCCCTCCATTGCCACCACCACCATTATCACAGACAAAAAAAGAAGAAGAACGGAGGAGGATTCTGAAGAAGAGGGAAAACAGCATGAAGAAGAGGCTGAGGCTAAGGAGGAGGAAGAGGACGGGGACGACGACGACGATGACGATGACGACGACGAGGACGAGGACGAGGACGATGACGACGACGGCGGCGGCAGCAAGAGAAGCATGAGGAAGAAGAGGAGGAGGAGGAAGAAGATAAGGAGGAAAAGGAGTAATAAAAGAAAAAGGAGGAGGAAAGCATGATAGAGATTGAGGTTGAAGTGGAGTGGCTTGTTTCCAGATATTATGGTGGAGAAGGAGTTTGAGGGAGAACTAGGGAATGGATGACTTGTTGGAGATCGAGATGAGGGAGACGATGATGGGGAGAGAAGGGAGATGGGGGGGAAGCGGAGACCATGGAGAGGAGGGAAACGGAGATAGAGGAGGAGATATTGTGACAGAAGAAGTTGGAGACTTGAGGAGATATTGAAGAGAAATTGAAGACGAAGATTGATGCGGAGATGGGGGCAAATGTCCGAGGTTCTTCAGGTCAGCAAAGAGAAACAGATTCTGTGTCGTCAGGTGATTTTATTCAGCTGTCGTAGTGACAGCTCCTCTCCCGTCGTTTCTCCTGAGGTCGAGGGAGGATGAGGAGAGAAAATGGCGAAGAGAAAATACAAAGACGAATAAACTAATCAAAGTTCGGAAGGCGAGGGCCGGCGCTTGGAGGACGAGGGTCTCGAGTATCACGTCTTTTTGCTTCGAGGACCACCTCCGCCACGAGGACGAGCATATCGAGGACAAACTCGAAGAATAATTCGAGGACGACCGGGTTGAGGCAAGTTGGAGACGGGAGCAGAAAGAACGCATCTGAGGAGGACCAGGTCAAGTACGAGCGCGACATTTTCGAGGAAGAGATTGCGGAGGAGTTCAAGGACGAGCAAGTTGAGGATAAGCTCGAGGATGATCTGGTTACGGTTGTCGGGGGGAGACTTAGGGCAAGTTCGAGGGTGAGGATGCGGTCGAAGTTTTACTCAAGGACAACAACACAGGCTCCTGGCTGAGGACGACCAGATAAAGGAGGAGCTGGAGGACAATCATATTGATGATAAATCCGAGGACAGCCATGGCAATAAGGACGACCTCGTCGAGGACGAGGCTCAAGACGATCACACTCGAGGACGAGCTTGAGGAGAATCGGGTCCAGTCTCAAAACAGAGACATTTTGTCAGTGTTGGAGAAGACGTTGGGAAGGAGGAGGAAGAAGAGGAGGAGGTGGAGGAGGAGATGGAGGAGGAGGAGCAGCCAAACTTCCGGGTCGCCTTCTGAAGCGAAAGAAAGAAAAAAGGGGGTGACCTCGCCCCAGCACCCTCTTCTCCCTCCTCCCCCCTCCTCCTCCCCCTCCCCCCTCCCCCCTCTCCCTCAGACTCCTACTGCGGCCGAGTTTCGGCAAATATACATATTTTGCGGAACGGTCCTGGCATCGACTTAACGTCAAAGACATCCTTGGCTACCGCTACCCTCCTCCTCCTCCTCCTCCTCCTCCTCCTCCTTCTCCTCCTCCTCCTCCTCCTCCTCCTCCTCCTCCTCCTCCTCTTCCTCCTCCTCCTCCTCCTCCTCCTCCTCCTCCTCTTCCTCCTCCTCCTCCTCTTCCCCTGCCTCCTCCTCCCCCTCTTCCCTTCCTCCTCGTCATCCTACCCCCACGCCTCCTCTTTCTCCCTTGCCTTCTTCTCTGTATCCCCCTCCCCCTCCTTCTCTTCCTCCTCCCCATCCTGCTCCTCCTCCCCATCCTGCTCCTCCTCCTCCCCCTCCTCGTCCCCCTCCTCGTCCTCCTCCTCCCCCTCCTCGCCCTCCTCCTCCTCTCCTCGTCCTCCTCCTCCTCTCCTCGTCCTCCTCCTCTTCCCCCTCCTCTTCCCCCTCCTCGTCCCCCTCCTCGTCCTCCTCCTCTTTCCCCTCCTCTTCCCCTCCTCCTTTTCCTCCTACTCCCACACCTCCTCTTCCTCCCTCGTTTTCTTCTCTACCTCCGCCTTTCTCCTCCCCTTTCCCTTCCTCCATCTTCCACTCCTCTCCCTCCTCTCTTACTCCTCCCAACATTTCCCCAGTCCCTCCCTGGTCCCTCTCCAGTCCCTCTCTAGTCCATCTCTAGTCCCTCCCCAGTCCCTCCCTAGTCCCTCCCCAGTCCCTCCCTAGTTTCTCCCTAGTCGCTCTTTAGTTCATCTCTAATCCCTCTCTAGTCCCTCCCTAGTCCCTTACTAGTCCCTCCCTAGTCCCTCTCTAGTCCATCTCTAGTCACTCTCTAGTCCCTCCCTGGTCCCTCCCCAGTCCCTCCCTAGTCCCTCTCTAGTCCCTCCCCAGTCCCTCCCCAGTCCCTCCCTATTCCCTCCCTATTCCCTCATCAGCCTCCTATCCCTCCTTCTGTCCCTTCCTAATCCCTAATCCGTCTCTTATCCTCCCTACTGTCACCCTGTTTCCTACCTCTTCCTTCTTTCTACCTGTAATCTTCCTCTAATTCCTCCTTATTGTCCTATTCTTCCTTATCCCTTAAGCATTCTCCTCCTTACTCATATTCCTCCTCCTTAACCTCCTCCTCCTTCTCCTCCTCCTCCTTCTCCTCCTCCTCCTCCTTCTCCTCCTCCTTGTCCTCCTCCTCCTTCATCTCCTTGTCCTCCTCCTCCTCCTCCTCCTCCTTCTCCTCCTCCTCCTCCTTCTCCTCCTCCTCCTCCTCCTCCTCCTTCTCCTCCTCCTTCTCCTCCTCCTTCTCCTCCTCCTCCTCCTCTTCATCCTCTTTCCTCTCATATCTCTCCTCATCCTCCTCTTCCTTCTCCTTTCCATCTTTTTCTTCTTCCCCCTCGTCGTCCTCCTCCTCCTACCCCTGCTCCTTATTCTCCTCCTCCTCTTCCTCCTCTTCCTCCTCTTCCTCCTCCTGCTTTCCTCTTCCTCCTCCTACCCCTGCTCCTCCTTCTTTTCCTCCTCCTACCCCTGCTACTCCTTCTTTTCCTCCTCTTCCTCCTCCTACCCCTGCTCCTCCTTCTTTTCCTCCTCCTTACTCCTCCTCCCCTTCTCCTCTTCCTCCTTCTTTTCCTCCTATTCCTCATCCTTCCTGCTCCTCATTCTCCTCCTTTTTCCTCTTCCTCCCCATCTCTCCTTTCTCCTTCTATCCCTTCTCCTCCTTCCCCTCCTCTTTCTCCTCCCCCCTCTTTCTCCTCCCCTCCTCTTCCTCCTCCTCTCCTCCTCTTCCTCCTCCTCCCCTCCTCTTCCTCTTCCCCCTCCTATTCCTCCTCCTTTTCCTACTCTTCCTTCTCTTCCTCCCCCTCTCCTCTTCTAGCTCTTCCTCTTCCCCCTCCGCTTCCTCCCCTTCTTTCTTCCTCATCCCCTTTCTCCTCCTCCCCTTCCTCCTCCTCCTCATCCCCTTTCTCCTCCTCCTCCCACTCACCTCTTCCTTCTCTTATCACAGCCTCTCGCTCTCCTCTTCCTCCTCCTCCTCCTCCTCCTCCTCCTCCTCCTCCTCCTCCTCCTCCTCCTCCTCCTACTCCTCCCCTCTTCTCTTCCAGCCCCTCCTCTTCCTCGTTTTCCCGGAATCTCTCCCTGTCCCGTTATTTTATTTTTTCCCCTCGTTTCTCATCCTCCCCCCTCCCCCTCCCCCTCCCCCTCCCCCGTTCCCCCTCCCCCCAAACCCGCCTTTTTCTTCTCCGCCCTGCGTTATATATTTTTTTTAAGTTGAAGAGATGCCGGCCGGCCGGCCCTGTGTCCCATTTTCATTTGGAGTTTCTGGGATCATGCGGTCTCTGCTCTTTCTTGTCCTCCTTGTCCTCCTTGTCCTCCTTGTCCTCCTTGTTCTTCTTGTCCTCCTTGGCCTCCTTGTCCTCCTTGTTCTTCATGTCCTCCTTGTCCTCTCTGTCCTTCTTGTCCTCTTTGTCCTTATTGTCATCTTGGTTCCTATTGTCCATGTCTTTTCTGTCCTTGTCCTTATTCTTCTTGTCCTTCTTGTCCTCCTTGTCCTTGTCCTCCTTGTCCTTCTTGTCCTCTTTGTCCTTGTCATATTTGTCCTTGTCCTCCTTGTTTTCTTTGTCCTCCCTGCCCTCCTTGTCCTCCTTGTCCCTCTTGTGTTCTTTGTAATTTTGCCTTAATGTTCTTGTCCTACCCATTGTCTTTTCTTTTTTTAGTTTCCTCCCTCCTCCTCTCTTCTTCTCTTTATCTCTGCATCTTACTCTCTCGCCCTCTCGTTTTTTTTCTTTTTCTCCACATGTGCCTCCTTGAGTATCTTTATTTTCTATCTTTTTATTTCTGATCTTTTCCTCGTTTAGATCCTCTCTTTGTATCTATTCCATGATCATGACCAGCCAGCCACACCCTGGTCCCCCCCCCTCTCTCTCTCTCTCTCTCTCTCTCTCTCTCTCTCTCTCTCTCTCTCTCTCTCTCTCTCTCTCTCTCTCTCTCTCTCTCTCTTTCTCTCTCTGTCTTTCTCTTTCTCTCTCTTTCTCTTTCTCATCCCTCTCTCTCCCTCCCTCTCTCTATTTCTCCCTCTCCATCTCCCTCTTCCTCTTCCTTTCTCTCTCTGTCTATCTATCTCTATCAATCTATCTCAATCTCTTTATCTCTGTCACCCTGCCTCTCCTACTGCCTCTACTCCTTCTTCTCCTTCTCTCTCTCCCTCACTCCGCCTCTCCCCCTCCCTCCCCTTCCACCTCCTCTCCCCCTCCCTCTCCTCTCCCCCTCCCTCCCCTTCCACCTTCCCTTCCCCTTCCCCTTCCACCTCCCCTCCCCTTTCTTTTCCTCTTCCCCCCTCCCCTCCCCTTTCTTTTCCTCTTCCCCCCTCCCCTCCCCTCCCCGTCCCGTCCCTCCCTTCTCAATCGTGGTCAAACGAGTGGAAAACATAAAAAAATAATCGAAGACTTTTATTCATTTATGCAATTCCTCTTATTCAGTGGTTAGCTCTCGCTTGATTGGGTTATCGGTCTGCCTGTCTATGGTTAGTTCTCTTTCTCTCTTTCTCTTTCATCTCTCTCTCTCTCTCATCTCTCTCTCGCTCTCGCTCTCTCTATCTCTCTATCTCGTTCTCATTCTCTCTCTCTCTCTCTCTCTCTCTCTGTCTCTCTCTCTCTCTATTTATATATATATATATATATATATATATATATATATACATATCTATATATATATCTATATATCTATATATATAAATTATATATATATTATATATATATTATATATATATTTATATATATAAATTATATATATATTATATATATATATATAAATTATATATATTTATATATATATATATATATATATATATATATATATATATAATGTATATACAAGTATATATATATCTTCCCTTCTCTTTTCCTCTCTCCTTCTTCTCCCTCTCTTCTATTTCTTTCCTCTTCTCCTTCTCCCTCTACTTCCCCCTCTCCTTCTCCATCCCCTTCTCCCTCACCCTTTCCCTCCCATTCCCCTTCTCTCTCTTCCTTCTCTCTTTTCCCATGACCATAAAGCTTCTCTCGTTCTTTTCCTACCTTCCTCTCTCTCTCTCTCTCTCTCTCTCTCTCTCTCTCTCTCTCTCTCTCTCTCTCTCTCTCTCTCTCTCTCTCGCTCTCTTTCTCTCTTTCTCTCTATTTATTTTTGCATTGGTTACTCTTCCCACTGCAGACGAGGGAGGGGGGGGGATTCGCATGGGGACACTATTTTAGCCAAAAGCTCTGTGACCCTAAAAGAGTTTTATGTAGAAAAGTCCGCCTTTTAAAACATAAACTTCCATCATATCAAGGGAGAGTCAACAATGATATGTATGCAGACCTTCTCTACGTGTACGCACATACGTACATGTATACTTACATTTGCACTGTACACACGTACGTTTAAGTGCTTACGTTCATGTATATGTAAGTAATGGGTTTCATACTTGAGTGTATGGGGATATGTGTAGACGCGTATACGAGTGTGTGTGTACACACACACACACACACACACACACGCGCGCGCGCACACGCACACGCACACATACACACACTTATATATGAAAAAATCTACTGGGAAATGAAAATGTTGAAAGATCAAACATTTTAATGTATGAGGGCATCTTCCGAGTGCATAGAGAAGCCAAAGGCAACAAAATAAACACAGAAACACGAAAGTTGGGGCGAGGAACATGGGTTAAGCCACATAAAAAGCGAACCACTTCAATCCAAGTGTTTGCTATGTTAATGGCCTTCTCGGTGACCAACGAATTTCCGCACAATAAAATTATCTTGTTTAAATAGTTCTATTTCCATCTTTATTTCATCACCAAAAGGTCATTTTTATGCGACTGGCTTCAGTTATGTTTAAGTTCAACAGCGAAGTATATTAAAAAAAAAAAAAGAAAAAAAAAAAAAAACTTGTATCATGTTCGTTGTTCCTCACGTGGACAGAAGTTCCTTTGGACATTTGACCTATTCTGACCCTGTGCTAGTATTGGCTTATCCTTATCTTCAAAACCTTATCAGTTTATCAACGTGGAGTCTTTGCTATCTCTTCTGGCCAGTCAATTGCTGAATATTTTTCATAACTTTGAAGATATAGTGGTGATTGTTCAAACGAATAGAAGCGCTAGTAAAGTACAGTCTAGAACAGCCAACCAACCTTGATGAGATTCATCGCATCACACTGCAAAAATGTATTTTGTAATGTATATAGACTTCTGGCTATTGGGAATCGCCCCAAAAAATAGAAAATCTTCCAATATTAGGAACAAAAAGATACAAAATCGAAGCGTTCAGGACACCAAAAGCTCTTTCTAATACTCTAGTATATTTTTCAAAACTCCTTTTTCGTTTCGAATATTAGAAACTTCCGAATTACGGAAATTCCCAATAAAAAAGACTCCCTGTAACACAACTTTTTTGCAATCGGCTGAGGACGTAACTCGAAGATACGAAACGTTGCCCCCGAGTCTCGATCCTACGGAAAACTCCCATATTCTTTCAGTAGCTTTCCCTCCAGCTCTTCTCTCATGCACATTCATTACCCTCCCCCCGTTTTCTTTTAATCTTCCTCCACGCCGTTTTTTGCCTTGGGATTCTCTAGTCCTTCCCCCCTTCCCCCTCCCCCTTCCCCCTTCCCCTTCCCCCTTCCCCCTTCCCCTTCCCCCTTCCCCCTTCCCCCTTTCCCCTTCCCCCTCTCCCTTTCTCTCCCTCCCTCCCTCTTACCATTCCCCTCCCTCCCCCCTCTCCCTCCCCTTCTTCTTCTTCCCCTTCTTCTTCTTCCCCTTCCCTCCCTCCCTCCCTGTCCCTCTCCTCCATCCTTCCCCTCCCCTCCC
>NC_134790.1:733742-766242 GCF_046742065.1 Oratosquilla oratoria
CGTTGCTGCTGTGTCGTAAATTTGTGTTACGGTTCGTTCAGATTTGGGATGCATCTGGTGTCTAACTGGGATTTATTTGTTGTATAATGGTTCCAAGAAGGGGTGTGAGTGAATATGGGAACATAAACGGTAGTTAATGAAAAAAAATGCGTTTAAGAGTATGACACGATGAGCGATATGACATTTTTTTTATGATGAATGGGAACCAAGAAGATAAAATTCCCTATAGGTTTTATTATGGTTATCGTCAAATGATTCTTTTTTACTATATACATGTATTTTATTTATCATTAATATTATTATCATTATTATTATTATTATTATTATTATTATTTATTATTATTTATTATTATCATTATCATCATCATTATTATTTTTTGGGGGGAGGTGGAGAATACAGCGAAACTTTGGAGACTATTTTGAAACGCGATTTTTAGACCGAGTGGAGAAGTCTACGGTAACATATTGACGCGTTTCACACGAAAATGACCCACAGACGGGTGGCACGCCTGGAGGCACTTTGTTATGATCAAAGTCTTCACTTTTGCTCTGTGTACTGGAAGCACCAGTAAAGGTAGTAGCCGCTTTGACGCATTTGTTTTGGACTCTCGTTTCTTTTGATTATGATGTATAGATGATCATAAAATGGGTTTACCGTGCTTCCATTGTCGGTTCCATAGTCCGTCCTGACTATTAGAGTAAAGATATTTTTGGTTTCCCTAAAAGACTTGTGTACAGGAAATCTTCAAAATGCATTCGTTCTAATTGGAATTTTGAATACGATTACAGTAAGGGAATTCGTTGACAGATAATAGCCAATGTATAGAAAAGAGCAACGATAATTATAATAAAACAAAATAAAGATGTATTTGAGTATTTTGATTTGATGAAAGGACCTGTACATGATTTTGTCTCTACAAAAAAAAAAAAAACGAGGATTTTGGTTTACATAAAAGAATTAAAAACGAAAAGAAACACAAACCGTTTTGCATTAAAACACTGAAAAAAAAGGTGCAAGACATTTCCTTCCAGCAATAAGTCACTATTTCGTAATTAAAGACGAAAATAAACAAACGAACAAATAATCGATAAACAAATCAAATATTTAGAACGAGGACAAAAGAAAAGAAAAAAAAAGACAATACGATCAAGACAGAAGGAAAATACATTTCTTGTCGGCTGCAAATTATTGTTTAGTAATTAAAGTCTATAGCTGTAATGCAAGGCTCGGGTCCCCTTTGCGTGAGCAGCTGGTCTGTGAAGCTGCACGTGCAGTTGCATGTGCAGCTAAATGGGCCTTGACACGGGAGGAGGGGCTAGATAGCTTTCTATGTATAGCGTCTAGACGTACTATTGCGGACTCTTGAAACTGTATCTTGATGTGTGTGTGTGTATGTGTTTGTTTGTTGCTGTGTGTGTGTGTGTGTGTGTGTGTGTGTGTATATGTGTTTGTTGTTGTGTGTGTGTATGTGTGTGTGTGTGTGTGTGTGTGTGTGTGTGTGTGTGTGTGTATGTGTTTGTTGTTGTGTGTTGTGTGTTGTGTGTGTGTTGTGTGTGTGTGTGTGGTGTGTGTGTGTGTGTGTGTGTGTGTGTGTGTGTGTGTGTGTGTGTGCGTGCGTGCGTGTGTTTGTTGTTATTGGATAGTAAATGTATTTCTCTCGTGAATAGTGCTTCATTGAAATAGTCCATCTTTGAATAGTAGTTCTGTGAATAGCTTAAAACCGTGGTATATTGAATATTAGGACCTTGAATGTAGTTCTTGTAATAGTAATGTTTTGAATGATAGATTTAGGATTAATAGTTTCTGGATAGTAACTAGTTCTTCCGTAAATAGTGCTTCTTGCGAATAGCCCATTTTTGAATAGTAGTTCTGTGGCTAATTCAGAACCAATGTGTTAGAGTGTATAGTTCTTCCGTGAATAGTGCTTTCTGTGAATAGTCCATCTTTGAATGGTAGTTCTGTGAATAATTCAGAACCAATGTTTGTGTAGAGTGTGTAGTTCTTCCGTGAATAGTGCTTTCTGTGAATAGTCCATCTTTGAATAGTCGATCTGTGAATAATTCAAAACCGGTGTTATTGCATTAGAAGGAGTGTTGGCGTGTGAAGGCGCGTATTCAGCTTTGTACGCTGAACGTAACCGATGTAGATGTGCATTTCATAATGTAATGAACCATAATGTCGATTGGCTCCAAGGCCGGGAAGGCATCGATTAGTCTCGCCCGTTGCCAACGGGGCGCCACGGAGGCGAACAAAATCGTCTGGCGCCAACCGGAATAAAAGAGAAGAAAGTGCCGCCAGGTATGCAAAGGGACCATAAGGCCTATACTTGACAGTTCCGTGTCCCTGAGCACCTGTCATACCCACCTGTAAAGTTATCTAACCTCGTAAAACAAACGATAGTTTCTGCGCTAACTATATGGGTACTACTAACTCTATTCCATTTGTTAACCAATCTGTTGGTAATCCAATTCTTGTCTACTTCTTTCTTAAACCTAGATGGTTTTGTTCAGTCGACAAAGGGCTTTAGAGGGGCCCTTAATAATCAAGAACCCTTGAAAGGGGTCATTAATGCGGCCTTTACCTTCAGAACTGAAAAAGATTTTTACACATAAAACTAACTCGATCAGAAATAGAGGTCTTAAGTTTAGATTTGAACTTGAAGGTAGGAGGAACCTATCTCACCGACTGCGTAGTCAATGAATGATGAAGACACTTCCCGCAAAGGTCGGAAAACTTCGAATTTTATTCCTTCGAACTGAGATCGATGAACGTGTAAGAGACATTTTGTAAAATATATTTTTTATATTCTTTGTCTTGATCTCTTTTACTTCACTTTGTTTGATCTTATAATTTTATTTTATTTTATAATATGTTCTCATTTTATTTTATATTTTTATTTTATTTATTTTTGTCTTGTATTGTTTTCTTTTCTTTGGGTATTTCTTTCCATCTTTATTTATCTTTATATATTTATCTTTATTTATCTTTATTTATCAATTTATTTGTATTCCTTCTCGTTATGGACCAAAAGGTCTCTTATTGGCAATCTTTGTCTTTGTAAACTATTATAAAGTAATCTGTGCCGTGATACATGACGTAACACATTTTCTCAACCCATCGCTCACATCAAACTGCAGAACAAAAGAAAAACAACCGAACGAAATAAAAAACAGAACGAAAGTTGAAAAAATACATTGAAAGAAAAAGTAAAAGAAAGAATGGAAGAAAAACGGTCGGATAAAACGTTCACATTGGCAACTAGACAAAAAAAGAAAAAAGGAAATTGAAAAAAAACGAAGTAAAAAAGAACAAAAAAGGGAATTTTGACATTTTCTTTTTGTCCCAAAAAAGTTGAAGCCTTAGTGTGTTCGGAGGTTGTTCAGGTGACCCACAGGTGTTGGAACCTTGTATAAGCAGCACAACACCTACCCCTGTCTTTAATGGATGTATACCTAACATGAACCCAGATACACAATTTCACAAGATTTACACAAAAACGACCAGAATACAGTTAAGTATTATTTCCAGTAAATAAGCGAATAAATGGATAGATAAATTATAGAATGATGAATAAATTAATTAGATGATAAGTAAATATCTAAGTCTATTATTTATACCAAGAGTATTTTCTCACTTATAAGGAAGGTAGCCAAGTCCCTACTCCCACCCACTCCCACCCACTCCCACCCATTCCACTCCCACCCATTCCACTCCCACCCATTCCACTCCCACCACCCTTTCCTCCCTTTCATCTTAGCTCCTACTGGATGACGGGTCATACCTGCATTTCACCCACTGTCCTGGGTCAGAAGGAATGCAGCAAGACACAGTACATCCACAGCGAGACCGCGTCACTAAATCGGCGACCTCTCCCTCTCCGTCCGTTCATGCAGAAAAAGAGAAGACGGAGAGAAATCCCTTCGGGCTGCGTCAAAATATTATTCACATATAAACACTCCCTCCCATCCTCCGTCCCTCCCTTCCTTGCATAACAGTGTCATCTACACACAGCCACTCTCCACCCATCCGTATCTCCTGCCTTCTTCCTTTCTTGCTCAACAGACATTCCCCTATTGCTCAACGCCCACTTCACACCATCCATCCATCTCATCTTCGGTTGTCCCCTCAAATTCAGTCCCTTTACTTTTGCTTTCTACACCTCTTTTTCTAATCTTTCTTCACTCATTCCTTCAATGTGTCTAAACCATCCCAACACTCTTTCATCAGCCCCATTTGTCATCTGCTTTTCCACTACCGCTCTCCTTCTCACGTCCTCGTTTCTGACTTTATCCAACCTAGTAACCCTCACCATACTTCTCAGACATATCATCAATGCGTCAATCTACTCAGATGTTTGATGAGTAACTTGGGCTTGAAGTGTGCTGTGCACACCACACGGAAGAGGAAGTCACGCTGATGCCAGATGTACAAAAATATAGCTGTTTCATGGAATTAGACAAGCGAAAACAAGACATATTTATAGATATTTGGGGCCCATTCTTGCGTGAGTCATTTAAATTGACACGCTTCCCGGGCCATTTAAACTCCTTTCATTACGCTGGGGAGGAAAAAGTCGTTCATATTTTGCTTTTAGGATGTTTATGTTATTCAAATATGCCCAAATCTAAAATTCGATTTTTGGATGAAAATTTCATGATTCTAGGTGTTCAGACCCCTCTTAAATTCCAAGTCTATGCCCTATACAGAGCCGTCGGCACAATCACACCTTCATATAATCTCCTCTTTCCATCTATTCCCAGATGCCTATTTCTATTGACACTTTTCAATCCTCCAAGGCAATTATTTGCTTCTCTCAATCTACAATTTACCTCTACCTCCACTCCTCCCTTTCCTACCACATGCGGCCCCAAATACCTAAAGCTATCCACTTCCTCCAGACCCTCTCCTTTAGGACTTACTTCCAACTGATTGCCATACTATCCCCTTGTAAATCTCATCACCTTGGTTTTACCCACATTTACTTTCAACTTTCTCCTATCGCATACTTTCCCAAACTCCGTCACTAACTCCCTTAATCCCCCCTCTGACCCTGCCACAAGCGCAGTGTCGTCAGCAAACAACAACTGGCTCACCTTCCACTTCTCTCCGTTTTCTTTAACCATCTTCAGTCCCCCGCCTATTACCATCGCCTCTACCTCCCACACCGCCCGATCCATGTACACATTGAATAGCCACGGCGACGCGACACATCCCTGATGCAATCCCACCTTTACCTGAAACCACTTGCTCTCTCTATTTTCAATTCTAACACGGGCTCTATTCCTCTAGCAAAAACTCTTGACTGCCCTTAACAGCTTTCCCCGAATCGCATGTATTTGCAAAACCTCCCACAGTGCCTTTCTGTCTACCGTGTCACAAGCCTTTTCCAAATCCATAAAGGCCCGAAATACATCCTTGCCTTTTGCTAAAGCTTTCTCACATATCAGTCTTACCACAAAAATCTGATTCACACAACGCCTACCTGTCCTAAGCCCACACTGTTCCTCACCAATTATTCCCTCTGTTTCTCTCCTAATCCTCTCAATTAAAACCCTCCCGTAAGCCTTCCCAACTACACTTGACTAACTGATCCCTCTGAAACTATCTATAAATAAGCATAAGTAAGATGATTAGTTAGATGAATGACTAGATAATTTAGATGAATGACTAGGTAATTTAGATGAATGACTAGATAAGTAATTAAATATAAATAAAATTAATAAATGAATTATTGAATAACCAAAATGCGTTATCAGTTCATAAAAAAATACGACTATGAGCTTACTTTGTGAGCACCTTACCTACGGCAGAAACAGTCACCTTTCCCCTAAATACTTGGATAGCCAAGGTAAGTGGCAGTCACTGTTTATTGTAAATCAAAATGGTGTCTTTTTACAAAAGAGAAGAGTCCAGTGTTTTACACACCACAGCGACAATTAACTATTGATGGAGCCATTAGGTATTTTGCTCTGACTAAGAACAGGCGATTTTTTCAGTTAGTGTGAGACCTCTTGTGAAGGAAATTGTCAGTCCTTAAACAGAACAAAGTTAGATAAGTAAGTCTTCATTAAAGATTATATCGACCTCTCAAAAAAAAAAAAAAAAAAAAAATCCAGCGCTGTGTTACAAGTTTATGAAAACGATAAAAATCAAAGTACATATGTACTGTATGTTATATAAACCAATTACTTAAATCACAACAAGGTTGGGTACTATAAATGTTACCAATACAAAAAAAAAAAAAAAAAAAAAAAAAAAAATGTGTTCCGTGCTGGAACTAAGGAAATCTGGACCGTTTATACCTCGAAGTGTCCGAGTACGAGAATCGACCCAAGGGCAAAAGATAGCTGGAGGAAGCATTGGCGAAGCAATGAAAACCACTTTGGTCTTAACCTATCCGCTGTGCAGCGGGGAATCTCTCAACCAAACAAAATCGTTAATACAGCCGTATGACACAGACCACGCACAGTAGCGAAAAGGAGGTAATTATACATGTGAATAGCACGACACTAACAATAAGAACGAAATTAGAAAATGAAATTAGAGGTTGAAAATTAAATTTAAAAACATTTATGAGAAAGTAACATAACGTTTACAAATCTTAATGCCTCGAGATTAATGAAAAGGTGCACAGATGAAATATGGAACTAGAGAATAATTAGATAGCATTTTCAAACGAAAACGTTTCTGAACGTCAAACGTGGACCCAGAAAGACGTAAACGTTGCCTCGGAAACGTAACATTGGTGGAGGTAAAATACGGAACCGAAATAAGGAAAACATGATTTCGAAATCAAAACGCGGAACTATGATTACAGAGGCCAGGAATCAGGAACCTTTAGGACGGTGTTCAATACCAGCTTACGTTGGCATCATATCGAAATCACAATGCGAAAACAAGCAGACAGATCAAAGTGACCGCCGTACAAAAACAAACACTCGGAAATGCTCAGATTTGCTCGGGAGTGGAAACGCGAGCGGTGATGGCGGTGTGAGGGGAGGGGGAGGGGAGAGGGGGGAGGGAGGGGGAGGGGAGGGGAGAGGGGAGGGGAGAGGAGTGGAATGGAAGTCGAAGGCATTGTCGACGCCCTTGCTAGAGGAAAAAAAAACAACACCAAGAGTAAACTATGTTTACTGAAATGAACAGCGGCTTGGAAACCTCGGCAATTATAATGAAAGTATATTCACACGTTACACTGTAAAGGGCTTTTTAATAACGTTGGAATAATAGTATGCTTGTATTCCTTTTGCGAGTGGGATTTCCCTGGGCCGTGGAAATGTTGGCTGCTTGTTTTAATTTGTTATTAAGTTTGGACTCGGGGTAATTGGTATCGATTCTCGTGGAAGTTCCGCCTGGAGGTAGTTGAAGTTGTTTTATGAAGTTTTGACTTTTCTCATTGCGAGTTTATACAATCAATTTCCCGCCAAAATATCAGACCCTTTGCTGCAGTGGCGTGACTTCAAAACTCTTGTTCTGGCTAACTGCATATGATATGTTGGTTTAAATAGTGATTAATAATTGTCATTGAGCAACTCATTCTTGTATTTTGTTATTATCTAATAACGTTTCAGTAATAATAATGGTACCGTAGGAAGGGATAAATGTGGCCACATGAAGTAAAACTGGCCATTGTCTTTGTTACATACATACATACATCCATCCATCCATACATACATACATACATACATACATACATACATACATACATACACGCATACACACATACATGCATACACACATACATACATACATACATACATACATTCATTCATACATACATACATACATACATGCATACACACATACATACATACATACATACATACATACATACATACATACACATATACATACATACACATATACATACACACATACATACATACATACATACATACATACATACATACATACATACATACATATACCAAAGGCTTTTCCCCCTTACAAGGGAGGTAGCCAAAAAACAAAGGCATAAAAACCACTGCCACCCATTCCATCCCCACATACTTCACTCCCATCCACCCCCCTCTCTCTTATCTTGGCTCCTCCTGGATGACGGGTCCTTATCTTTGTTAAATATCTAAATATGTTTGTCAACAGATTAATTAAGTATGTAACAAAGACAATGGCTAGGTCTGTCACACGTGGCTACTTTTGCCTCGTCCTACGGTTTATTGATTTTCATCAAGCTAAAGAGAGAGAAAGAGAGAGAGAGAGAGAGAGAGAGAGAGAGAGAGAGAGAGAGAGAGAGAGAGATATGTAACTAATATAATTTAAAATACAACGGTAAAATAAAATAAAACAGATCAGTAAGTCAACAAATAAATGAACAAACGAATAAACAAAACAAGTAAAAAGATAATCACGAGAGAGAGAGACAGACAGAGAGAGCGAGAGAGAGAGAGAGAGAGAGAGAGAGAGAGAGAGAGAGAGAGAGAGAGAGAGAGAGAGAGAGAGAGAGAGAGAGAGAGAGAGAGAGAGAGAGAGAGAGAGAGAGAGAGAGAGAGAGAGAGAGAGAGAGAGAACGTTCATCAGGGTCTCCCATAGACCTCTCCAGGTAGAAACGTTGGACTAGCGTTTGCGTTGTTTCTATGTCCCTTGTTATTAACAACGTAGGAACGTTCTTCGGTTGTCAACTCTCCTTCTGTGAAAACATGAAGGAAAAACAAAAGTTGACAAATCTTTGGGGCTGGATCGAGGAGCGAATACCAACCCCCCAAGGCTGCACCTCTAGACATAGGTGAGAGCGTAGATGAAATCTGAAAACAAATGAAAGGGAGGTGTTTCTCTCCCAAGTCTGTACTGAAATACCACCATATAAAGTATCCTATTGTTGATCAAAAGAGTTAAATTTGATAACTTTAATGTAAAAACGAGTAAAAACATATTTTTTTCTCGAACAATTTTAAGATGAGTTAACTTTATTTTATATACTTCTAAGTTCGTGTGGGTGGAATAAATATTATCTTTTAATTAGAGTTTTGGATCATGAAATATAATAAAATAAATAATACGAAATAACTACAATAAAACAACACCAGTCAATGTTTCAGGAACCCTACCATAAAGATTCAGCTTAAGATAGAAACATGATAATAATAGAAAAAACACTTTGAAATGAATATCCACATTCGATACCACCAACTCCTTTGCTAAAAGAGAATCCTACATGTGGAATAATATCCAGCAAAGCTAGCCAGAATAAACTATGTAAACTGCGTCTTGGTTAAAGAAAACTCACCATCCCACTCACACCAAGTGGGAAGTGAAAAACCCCTTTGTAGGGCCGATGTTTGGGTCGCCTCCCCGTCTGGCTATGGCAGTCGCGAGTCAACGCAACAAGCCCGTGGCGGGTCCCGGGAATCGAACTCACGACTACCTGTTTATGAGTTCGTCACGGCCCTAACGAATAAGATCATCTGACGACATTAACCAGAATAAAGCCTTTATAGTGATCCATCAAAGCCGAAGGGGAGGGGGTAATGTTATTACCATAATTACTATAATTACTCAGTAGTCTTGCTTTACTATGATCTGTTTGTGTATATTCAGTCATGATATATCTATTTTCTCTGTTTTCTAATTATTCTTCGTTTATTCGCTTTATTTTTATTTATTCATTACTTGTTTATTATTTATTTATTTTTATTCTTTAAATTTGTTATTTATTTTTATTTTCATTTTTTTAAATTTTTTATTTATTTATTATTGATTTATTTGATCTATTTATCTATTTTTCATTATTCATTTGTTTTCATTTTCTATTTATTTATTTTCATTATCTTATTTATTTATTTATTTGTATTATATATCTTTATTTTATCTATTTATCTATTTATCTTTATTTATTTATTTCTAGTTATTTTCCTTTATCTGTTTATTTAATTTTTAATTTTACTTGGCTTGACCAAGGTCCTACTTTGCACATTCCTCATAGACCACATAGTTAACAACATAAAGCCTCATGGCGCGATCGGCTTCGTCACCTCCTCGTGAATACAAAGCCCCCCGGACTCGACTCTAAAGCCTACTTGTGACTGCCGCTTGCCCCGGCTATCCTTGCATTTGGGGCAAAGGTTAGGTCGTAGTCACTTGACTTCTGTGCCAACTGCACATGGGTTAAATTCTTTTCAGCCTCAGTTTCCAGTGCAGACGAAAGAAAGAATAGAAGGAAAAAATAGAAAAAAAAAAAGTGAAAGAATGCTTGAATGGAACAAACAACACATATGAAAGGAAAGTTAGCTTTCGTAAAAATGTCCTTGACAAAAAAAGAGAAAAAAAAGAGAGAGAGGGATACAGGGGGAGGGAGAGAGAGAGAGATATGGGTAGCAGAGGTGAGAGGCAGAGGGCTGCAGCGGTCTTGCAAAAAAAAAAAAAAAAAAAAAAAAAAAAGGGGGGGGGGTATTAAGTGATAGGACATTTTTTCCTGAAAGTCTCTTTCGTTTCTCGCTAATGGGGTTGGAGTCGTCCTTTAAAAAAGAAAAAAAAAAAAAAAAAAAAAATTGAGAGAGAGAGAGAGAGAGAGAGAGAGAGAGAGGGATGTAAATAACATAATCTAAAATGAAACAGTACCCAAAAATGAAACAGATCAATAAATCAACAAATAAATCAACAAACGGATAGACAAACAGTCAAACAAAAATAAATCCCGAAAAAAATGGGAGAAGAACGCATATTAAGAAATTCCCTTTTGTGGTTCGAAACTGACACATTGGCCGTGTATGGGCGAACAGCTTGGGCAAATGACAATCACCATCACATATTCTGGCGCCGAATGCGTCAGGAGCGTGCAGATGTCCTATAGCAGAACTGCAGAACTGTCCCCCTTCTCCCCCTCCCCTCTTCTTCCCCTCCCCTCCCCCTCCTCTACCCCTACCCCTCCTCTACCCCTCCCCCTCCTCTACCCCTCCCCCTCCCCTCCCCTCCTCCTTCCCTCCCCTCCCCTCTCCCCTCCCCCTTCCCTCTCCCCTCCCCCTCCCCTCTTCTCCCCCTCCTCCCCTCGCCCTCCCCTCCCCTTCCTCTCCCCCTCCCCTCCTCCTCCCCTCCTCCTCCCCTCCTCCTCCCCTCCTCCTCCCCTCCTCCTCCCCTCCTCCTCTCCTCCCCCTACCCTCCCCCTCCTCTTCCCCTCCTCTCCCTCTCTCCATATGTTCATTGACCTTCACTTCCCTAGTTTCTTCAAGGTTACTAGACCTATTTCAACTTCTCCTTTCCTCTCCTCCTCTCCACCTTCTCCCTTCCTCACTCTTCCTCACCCTCATCCTCATCCTTTCCTTCACCCTTATCCTCATCCTTATCCTCATTCTCACCTTCATCCTCATCCTCATTCTTACCTTTATCCTCACCTTACCCTCAACCTTCACACTCATCCTCATCTTTATCCTCACCTCATCCTTGTCCTCACCCTGATCCTCACCCTTATCCACACCCTCACCGTTCACTCTCACCCTCACGCTCCTCAGCTTTATCCTCATCCTTATCCTCATCCTCATCCTCATCTCATCCTCATCCGCCCCCTCATCCTCATCCCGACCTTCATTCTCACCCTCATCCTCATCCTCACTCTCATCCTCACACGTAGTTTCTCGTTCCTCTCACTCCATCTACTTGAGGACATTCTCCCTCCCCCCCTCACCTTTCTATTCTCTCTCAGCACGGAAGGTCTCTCCCCCCCCTTCCTCTCCCCTCCCCTTCCTCTCCCCCCGGTCCTCCTCTCCCCCCTCACCTCTCCCCCCTCACCTCCTCTCCCCCTGGTCCTCCTCTCCCCTCACCTCTCCCCTCACCTCTTGTACAGGATCGTTTCCCTCTGTATCCCCCCCTTCCCTCCCTCACCTACGTCACCCCCCCACCTCCCCCGTGCACACACATCTCGATGTCTTATTTCTTTATCCCGGAAGTATTTTCTTTCCCCTGTCTCCCCTCTTCCCCCTCTCCCCTCTTCCCCCTTCCCCCTCTCCCCTCTTCCCCTCTTCCCTCTCCCCTCCCCCTCTTCCCTCTTCCTTCTCCACTCACCCCTCTTGCCTCTCTCTTCACCCATCTCCCCTCTTCCCTCTTCCCTCTCCCCTCTTCCCTCTCCCCTCCTCCCTCTTCCTTCTCCCCTCTTCCCTCTTCCCTCTCCCCTCTTCCCTCTCCCCTCCTCCCTCTTCCTTCTCCCCTCTTCCCTCTTCCATCTCCCTTCTCCCCTCTCTCCTCTCTCCTCTCCCCTCTCGCATCTCCCCTCACATCTATCTCATCTATCTCCCCTCTCTTCTCTCCCCTCTCTTCTCTCCCCTCTCTTCTCTCTTTCTTCTCTCTTTTCTCTCTCTCTCTTCTCTCTCTCTCTTCTCTCCCCTCTCCCCAACAAACACGGCATAACACCTTCTCCCCAATCCTCTCTCATCTCCTAACTTTCCCCCTTCTCGTCCCTTTCCCCTCTCTCTCTTTTCGGGGTCATTTCTCTCCTTCCCTCCCTCCCTCCCTTCCTCCCCTTCCCCCCAACCTGGAGGGGAGAAGAGTGGGGAGAAAGTCTTCTCTCTCAAGGCCGGAAGCGTTTGGTCTCTCCTTAGTAAATACCATCTTGATCAAGGCATCAATGTAACCTTTGTACACACTTAAACTAGCTTGTGAGCGATGGACGAATATGCTTATGTTGTTATTCTTAAAAAAATTCTTTCCCTTCCAAGGATTAATATAAGATTTATATAAAGAAATATTTATATAAGGAAAGATTCTTTTTAAGAATACTACCGTAAGATTTTTACGGTAGTATTCTTAAGAAAGAAAATTCCCTTCCAGGGATTTGTGTATAAGATTTATATAAGGAAAGATTTATACAAGGAAAGATTTTTTTAAGAATACCACCGTTAACTTCTCACACCATCTCCTGGTAGACCTTTTAGGGCTGTCAGTTGTTGAGTCCTTCGGGCTATGGGAATCCGTCTATGGGTTTCTAGGGCTATACAGTCTCCCACGTGCCGTATTAGCCGCAGGAATTGCAAATAGTCTGGGCAGCTTTGCAAATAGTCTAGGCAGCTTAGCTTTCAACCTATAGATCCAAGCGCTCACCATTTTCAGGTCACGGCCGTAATCTCGAAGGATGGAACTGAGTTCTTGTTTGGTCTAGACATCAAATTGTTCTCTCGAGTCTCCGCCAATGAACTGAATAGAATTGTCTGTTGCTGGGCAGAATAGAATGTAGAAAGTATGTCACTGGATTGAAGAGGAGGGTAATGCTTCCTTTTGTGTCTATGGGGGCGGAGAGGAAATTTTGAGTTGTGTGGGGGGAAGGGGGCTAAAAACTCGAAACATCCTCCGAAAAAAAAAAAATTGGTTTCGAAAACTTATTTATTTCATTCTGTCACGCGCCGTGACTATAGTCGCTTCTTACTTCGTTCCTGTTGCTATAGTTTTATAGTTTGTAGTCCATAGGTTCGTTTCTGTTTACTTTTATAACTAAAGACACGGGAAAAAGTAATATCAGATTACAAAAAAAAAAAAAAATTGCACGCCAAGATAATTGCAACCCTTTCAATGAGCAAAGCCTTCCCCTTCCTTGACTGATTAAAATCACTTGACGGCAGCCAGAATAAAAGGATAAGCACCAACTGGTACGAAAGGGGCGAGTCAGGTTTGTTTATAAAGTACTCAGATTAAAATCTTTGGAAGACTCTAAGCTTAAAAAAAAAAAAAAAAAAAAAATTACTCGAGTTTTTAATTGCGTGGAATTTAACTAAACTTATTTCCCAAAGTGTTAACTTTTTGATAAAATTAGTACTGATCCTGTAAAATATGATTAACATTTTTCCTACCGGGTGACGCTTTACTCGTTGTTTTGGTTACTTGTAAGTGATTTAATTCAACTGAGCGTTTAAACCAATAGACCCAATATATATATATATATATATATATATATATATATATATATATATATATATATATAATATGGCAGTTCTTTTAGGTGAATAAAATCACCTGGCGACAATTAAAATTCACTAGTCGATATGTTACCATAGCTAAAATATTAAACCTTTCTTAAAAAAAAAAAAAAAAACAGAAGTCTTTGCCACAGTACCATTAGAATATATGAACCTGCAACACGGCGCATATACATAAGCTCTACCATAAACATATTTCTAAATCCGCTAACAAATCAAGACTTACAATATAATAACTCTTACCCAGCGGTAATACTATACGGATACACGCAAACACAATAGATCTGCCACGTTCCACCAACAGGATACAAAACGCTACAGTATCAAGTCCATTTGACCGCGGCTGTAGACATGAAACATTCTGTATTAGGGAACTGAATTTCGTAAATCAAATCCCACATTTATAACAATAATCGTTTTACAAAGGATTTACTTATATTCCCAGATAGACACCCTACATCCCCTTTTTTTTTAATTGTGGGTATTAAAGTGAACAACCAAACATAACCCTTGTTGTTGTATTGATACAATTTCATTTACAAAAAAATCTGTTGTATTATGAGAGAACTGATTTATACAAGAATGTATGAATTACTCGACAACAAAAGGAAAGGTATATTCATAAAGTTTCGATAATATCTTGGCTTAGGTTTAGGAGCTTGCAAGAGTTGAGTAAAGGTGAACAGTTGATAGACCTACTTGCAACTTGCCCCCTTGGTTCATAGAATGTGTTGCACGCTTTTGTTGCATTTCTAATTGTATAACATACATGCATGTATACATACGTGCATACATGAAAACATTCATAGATGCATGCACACATACATAAACACATACATGCTTACACACATGCATGCTTATACACGTACATGTACACGCACACACACACACACACACACACACACACACACACACACACACACACACACACACACACACACACACACACACACACACACACACACACACGCATGCATACTTACACACACACGCACACACGCACCCCCCCCATACACACATGCATGATTATACACATACACACACATAGACACACACATACACACACACACATACACACACATAGACACACACACACATAGACACACACATACACGCCTCACACACACACACACACACACACACACACACACACACACACACACACACACACACACACACACACACACACACACACACACACACACACACACACATACGTACACACACGAATGTAGGTGCTTATCAACATTTGTTTCAGCACATTTCCTGTTATAAGTGTATTTAGCCAAGTTATAAAACACGGTTCATACACAAATGAATAAACGTGTTATAATCGTGGGAAATGTATTTATTTTATTTTGTTTTATTACATTTTTATTTCTATTTTTTATCTTTATTAATTTGTTTGTATTCATTTATTTACTTATTATTATTATTATTATTATTATTATTATTATTATATTATCATTGTTATTATTGTTATTTGTTGTTATTGTTGTTATTGTTGTTATTGTTGTAATTGTTATTGTTATTATTATTTTTTAAATATTTATTATCAATTATTATTATTAATTATCTATTTTAGAAAATGTACCAACACTACACTTGTCCTATTATACATAGATTGGATGACCTGTACAGAATGTTATACAAGTTCTTCTATGAGAGACGAAGAACAAGTCCTTTCTTGTTGCTATGGCAACGCCAGTGACCGTTTTTGTGAATGATGCTCTGGTAATTCAGACACGTTAGTTGAACGTTCTCTCAGTGCCCTCGTTAGGCTTATTATTTATTTTTCATTTATCATTCTATTTTGATTCTTTTCTTCTTCTTTTCTTGGTCAATTCCTTCATGTGTTATTTCTGCCCCTTTGCCTCACTGAAACTACAACGGTGTTGGACTCTGAGGATGCTGAGGGCTCAAATAAATTTCACACAAGACTGAGCGCCCACCGACTACGAGTCGACGCCACGCGCCTTATTTCGCTGTCCTAGCGCTCGAAACACGGGACTTTCACGGCTGGGGACACCATGAAAAAAGAAAAATACAAAATAAATAAATAGAAATAAATAATAATAATAATAGTAATGATAATGATAATAATAATAAATAATAAAAATAACGATAATAATGATAATAATAATAATAGTAGTAGTAGTAGTAGTAGTAGTAATAATGATGATGATAATGATGAATAAAGCAAGAAGCTTCTCTGGGATACCTTGAAACCGTGATTTTTTTTTCCTGCAACTTTAGGCTCTGTATCCAATACTTGTGTTAAATTACGGTTACACTAGTCAACGGAATGGTTGGATTCCTGTGATTCAGTTGAATTTCGTCCAAGGTTGGAGTGTAATAACCGTAGCTTCAAGATGCGGCTACACACCAACCTTGGGCAGAATCCAACTGAATCGTTGTAATCCAACTATTCCGTTTACTAATGTAACCGTAGCTTTATAGACTATAGTCTCATACTTAATTTAGATAAATTCACAGATAGATTTTTTACTTTTGATTCTATGATTTTTGTTGTTACTCAACTTTGGGAATGTATGGATCTCTATCAGACGAGACTTGTTAGCTTGTTCTTGGAGTCTTGTAACAATTCACCATCTTGTTTTACATTGTATATTTATCATTTATCATTTTCCGTTCTGGATCGTAACACTTCTCAATAAGAAAGGTTTCTACTAATCCTTTTTAATTGCCCAGTTTCCGAAGTGCCTTTCAAGTCATTTGAAGAATAATTGACAATGAAAGAAAGAAAAAAGAAAACTTTGACTCTGAGTAAGGAAGAACTTTGAGCCTAGATACAAATATTTTGAACATCTGGGGAAACATATTTCGCTTTCTCATTGATATGCAGTAACGGAAAGAAAAAAAAATCTTGGTAAAAAAGTCGTTGAGCCTCTTTAACACTTGTAAACAAGAAACCACACCAATGAACAGAAGATATCTTGAACATCTGGGGAAACACATTTCGCTCTCTCATTGATATACAGTAACGGAAAGAAAAAAAATCTTGGTAAAAAAGTCGTCGAGTCTCTTTAACACTTGTAAACAAGAAACCACACCAGTGAACAGAAGATATCTTGAACATCTGGGAAAGCATATTTCTCTCTCTCATTGATATATAGTAACCGAAAAAAAAACTTGGTAAAAAAGTCGAGTCTCTTTAACACTTGTAAACAAGAAACCACACCAGTGAACAGATGGTATCTTGAACATCTGGGGAAACATATTTCACTCTCTCATTGATATACAGTAACAGATAGAAATAAAAATCTCGGTAAAAATCCGTTGAGTCTCCTTAACACTTGTAAACAAGAAACCACACCAGTAAACAGAAGGTATCTTGAACATCTGGGGAAACATATTTCGTTCTCTCATTTATATACAGTAACGGATAGAAATAAAAATCCTGGTAAAAAAGTCGTTTAACACTTGTAAACTAGAAACCACACCAGTGAACAGAAGATATCTTGAACATCTGGGGGAACACATTTCGCCTTCTCATTGATATACAGTAACGGAAAGAAAAAAAATCTTGGTAAAAAAGTCGTCGAGTCTCTTTAACACTTGTAAACAAGAAACCACACCAGTAAACAAAAGTACTTGTTTACGCAGAGGCCTCCAGGGGACGTTACCCGATTGGAGGCGACAAATAAAGAAATTGAATTAAAAATCCCCAGTCCGAATCCTCGACGCGTGTCTCGGCTAAACTAATCCTGGGACGTAAGCGGCTGACACGAACACGTGGGTTTATCTAATTTGTATCTGGATTGGTGGTGGTGGTGGTCGAGTGCAACGCGGTGCTCGCCCGTACCACGCCACCCCTGAGACTCCGAGGTGAGACGTAGTACGGGAGAACAGTAGGCACATGCCCGCTCGTCGCTGTAAAGTAGCAGCACGAATAAGACTTCCGATCACTTCTATAAGGTAGGCAAGAGCTCAGGATATAACACAGGCCCGCAGTGCGTTGTAACACAGCCGCGCGAATGTATAGTCAGTAGTCCGTACTGGCAACATTGCCAGTTCCGAGGAGGGGTTAGACCTCGGGGAATATAACAGGCGCACCCGGGAACATAACAGGCAAATAGCTGCCCTGCGTGGTATTGTAGCGGTGTGAATGTATAGCGGGCATCGTTTGTATGGACAAAGGTTCCCCCCCTCGCGAAATGGACGCTAGCGCCTGGGCCAACCATTCTTGTTACAGTGGAAGTCTCCTATCGGGGGAAAGGTGTTGCAGGCTTGCAGTGATACGTCCCTTTCACGAATGGTGTTGAGCGTTATCATGTGTGTGTAGGGATGGAAGAGATGGTGTAAAACGAGGTGGAGAAAGGCGCGTTCGAGAGGTGGTGTGAAGTAGGGTTGGTGAAAGGAGACCACAGTGGTGGAGAAATGGTCCGCTGGCGTGCGGATGCTTTGGTGGTTTTGGGATTGTTCAAGGCGAGAGGTTACGTGTTGGAAGAAGGTCTTTGATGAAATTGCATTTGAAGAAGGACGCGGCGGCCGTGGAGGAGGAAAACGCACGGGGCGGAAGCAGGAGGAAAAGGTGAAATGAAGGAGGAAAATGGTTGGGAATGTTGGAGGAAGTTGATGTTTGTGATGGAGGTGATATATTGGTGTGGTGGAGAACAAAGTGTGGGCAAATAAGGTTGGGTGTGGTGTAAGGGTGTTAAAAAGACGGGTGAAAATAAAACAAAATAGAATAAGATAAAATAAAATAAAATAAAATAGATTGGTGTTAAAAAGACGGGTGAAAATAAAACAAAATAGAATAAAATAGAATAAAATAAGATAAAATAGAATAAAATAAAATCATTTGGCAAAGAATCAATACACATGAAGTGCAGATAATGACAAGAACACATAGTTCGAAATAACAATTGCAATTGCAGAGGATAACACAAAAAAGCATGTACGCTTATTTCCATTGTGGTGTTGAAATAATTGAATGGTAACACGGGTGTATGGTGAAAATACTGACATAGAATGATTGTATAGCGATAAGCCTGAATATTGATATGAATAAATGATAAAAGTACTGAATGTCAATACGAGTCTTTAGTGAATGTGCAGAATTTTTATAATTGGAGAATTGTATGGTGATAGCTTTATGGCGTAAATTCTGACCTGAAGTACAATATATATATATGTATATATATATATATATATATATATATATATATATATATATATATACATATACATATATACACAGTGTTGTGGCACCTAGACCCTTCTTGAACGGTCTCATGACGGATCGAGACCCCTAATTGGACCAAAATCCAAACCTCAGCTTAATCTAATCATCTGACGCCTACCAGAAACAAAAACAGCCTACTAATCGAATAAAATCACCTGACGGCATGTTGGTGATAAGGATAAACGAAAGCCATGAAAAGCCTTCATGGGTTGCAGCCGGGACGTTGAGGACAATACAGAGAGTTTGATGGTCGTTACGCAACTGCGGAAGAAATTGGTGTATTTACACAGTAAAGAACCATTTGCAGCTGGACAGCGCTCCACACAGCCTGCAGCTGCCTCCTGCTGTAGTACAAGTCGGCAGCTGGAAGATAGTGTTGCAGAGGCTGGAAGGAGGGGAAGGAGGAAGAGGAGGAGGAAGAGGGGGTTTGAAGTGGCTGGAGAAAGCTGGCATACATACGATTTCGACTCGGCCGGGACTAATCTTTACGGAATATCATTGGGGCTTTTATTGCTAAAGCAGGACGTGAATATGGCTTCTGTTAACACCTTCAATACGGCGTCCATGTTTACGACCTCTGAGCCTCTACAGATTTTTATTTTATTTTCAAGTTGACGGGGAGGACTTCGTTCTGAAAGGGTTCCTCAATCGGTCCAGACTCCTTTTCGGAGCGAGTTCGGTTCCTCAGATGAATAGAATTGTTGGTTGAAAAGCGAATTTATAAGCGCGTCTCCGTATTGAAGCTCGGTACCGGGAATTTCGTCAGAAGTCTTCGTCTTTTTCGTTTCGTTTCGCGCCGGAAACCGTCGCCTTATCTTCGGCGTTGGCTTCCGAAGACCTCGAGACGTCGCGTGGAGGCTGACTCACGTACTTCGTCGTCGTCGTCGTCGTCGTCGTCGTCAAAAAAAAAAAAAAAAATGTAAACACTCAAAATGTAACTTAAACAAGTGACATTGAACAGAATGAGGAGGAGACAGTTACAATAAAAAATACACGAATGAAAAAACTGATAATAAATAAGATGAATAAATGATGGAAAAAGAGAACATAATTTTGGGACGGATATGAAAGAACCAGGAAGCCATCTTCGTTATTCTGTCTGTTGTCACAGCTTAATGAATTTAAGACGCCAATAACACGGAGGCGAGGGAGGCGATTTGAATAAACAGGATTAATTTTAATCCGTGTAAATACACGAAGCTGCGCCGTGGGATCTGTGCAATGGACGAAGAGGCCTCTGCGCATGCGCGTATTAAGGATCTGCATCTAGAACGAGTTTTCAAGTTCTAGGGGAGCATTTCAACTGACTAGAACTCACGATTCCGTTCCCAATTGTACCTGAGCGGACGATATTGATCATCTAGGAACCAGATCCTAAGGGACTTTTCACACTAGGCAGCTAGTGACCGTCATTAGTTGCCTACCATTATTTTAAATTGAGCCTTTCACACTACGGTTGCCCGGTTGCGCAACAGGCTATGGCGGTTGCCCGCTCCGGTAACAAGTGACCGTCACTGGCAGTTGCCGTCACCGGCAGTTGCCGTCACCGACCGTCTCTTTTTTCTTGACCAGCAAAGCCAACAGAAGCACCTCCTCCATCGATACCATTCTTTCGACTAATAAGATGATGAGAAAGGATTCCACAACTCGGTGACAGTCACTGGTTGCTTGCAGTTGCCCGAGACTTTCACACTAGGCAACTAGTGACCGCAACTAGTGACGATCACTAGAAGCCTAGTGTGAAAGGGGCCTAATTGAGGTCCAAAATTTGATCCTGATATTTTCAAACACTAAAAGACAAGTATTGTGGTTATTTACGTTAACATTTTTTTTTTTTTACCATAATTATAATTTTTCCGCATCCGACCTAGTTATGGCCCAAAAGTTCCGTCGGCATGCTCTTCCTTTGTAATCCTTTGTGTCACGGATCACTAAGGGTCCCTAAAACTGAACTAACGAGGCCACAAACTGCCAGATACTAGTGGTAGCTTGCAGCTGCATAGTGATTCTTGTTAGTGTTTAAGTCATTCCCAGGTAAATAAAGAACAAGAACCACTGAAGTTTCTGGTAGTCAAACATGTTAGGAACATGTTTAACTCGAGCCAAAAATGGCATTGAAAAAAAAAGACAAGCCAGCAAACTTGCTCAGCAAACGTGCTGAGTGAACGTGCTCAGGGAACGTGCTCAGGGAACGTGCTCAGCGGTTATCCTATCTTAGAGCTACGTTCAACAAACGTATCTGTATTCGGCACACACGTTCGCTCCGAACGTGTCTGGCAGAGATGTGTTCGATAGGCAGGCTCAGTAAACATGTTTATTGTATTCACCAAACAGGTACAAAGGGCGAGACAAAAGGCCCGAGAACCCGAAATGGAGGACTTGGTACACAGAAGACCTTTGTTTTAGATAAACATTTTGAATTACGAGATGTATGTGTGTGCATGTGTTTGTATGTATGTATGTGTGTGTGTATGTGGCGCGTTGGGCTCCGATCTCGATCCATAAGTTGTGCAGAAGCAAACAAAGGCCTAGGAACGTAAACAAAGAACTTGGGACCTTTGTTTCACATAAACATTTAAGGCTACGGACTAAGGCCCTATCATAGGCGCGTGTGACTTCAAAGGTAACAAGGCTGTACGGAAGACCTTTGTATTACAAGTACAGTTTAGCTTATCGGGGAGGACTGTAGCTTATGGGAACAAAGTTCGAGTATTTTGTTCTGAGAGGGAGGGCGGACGACCACGCTCGAGGAGGCAGACAGGGCTCTCTTTCTCTCTTTCTCTCTTTCTCGCTCTTTCTCTCTTTCTCTCTCTTTCTCTGGCGCTGTGTCTCTGTCTCTCTGTTTCTGTCCCTGTCTTTGTTTCTGTCTCTGTTTTGCTCTCTCTCTCTGTTTTTCTCTCTCTCTCTCTCTCTCTCTCTCTCTCTCTCTCTCTCTCTCTCTCTCTCTCTCTCTCTCTCTCTCTCTCTCTCTCTCTCTCTCTCTCTTTTCTCTCTCTCTCTTTCTCTCTCTCTCTCTTTCTCTCTCTCTCTCTCTCTTCCACTCTCTCTCCACTCTTCTCTCCCACTCTCTCTCTTCTCTCTCTCTCTCTCTCTCTCTCTCTCTCTCTCTCCACTCTCTCTCTCTCTCTCTCTCTCTCTCTCTCTCTCTCTCTCTCTCTCTCTCTCTCTCTCTCTCTCTCTCTCTCTCTCTCTCTCTCTCTCTCTCTCAATTTCATCTATACGCATACTTGCACCTAGATACAAACACTTGCTCACGCAAACACCCGTACATTCAAAAACACTCAAACACACACACACACACACACACACACACACACACACACACACACACACACACACACACACACACACACACACACACACACACACACACACAGACACACACACACACGTACACACACATACGTACACATGCAGACACATTTTAGCAGGGAGGGTGGAAATGTGCAAAACGTTTGACATGATCCCTGAAGGGGTAACATCTCTGAAAGACGTGACTGTAGTGTAGGCTGTACAGCACGCGTCTGAAGAAGAGGCAGAAAAGCACTGAAGGGTGAGGGAGGGATGGGGTGGGGTGCATCTGCTAACAAAGCCGACGACGCGAAAATAAAAGAAAATGGTACGAAAACAAAAGAGAATGCGGGTCAGGGAAAGAGAAAACAAAACGAAGGAGAAAAAAAAACCGAAAACGAGCCGAGAAAAAACGAGAAAAAACGAGACAAAAAAAAAAAAAAATGAAAGTGCGAGGTGGGAAAGTGGAAGCAGAACGTGGGTAGATAAAAGTACCAACAAAAGCAAATAACGATAAATGTGAAGTAAAAGTGAATCAAGGTAAAAGTGAGGGAAGGAAGGGGAGCGAGGAAGAAGACGAAGAAGAACAAAATGGAAAATAAACAAAACATATGAAAAGTACATACATACATACATACATACGTACATACATACATAGCCTACATACATACATACACACATACATACATACATACACACATACGCACACATACATACATAAATATATACATATACACACACATACGTACATATATATATATATATATATATATATACATATGATGAAGGCGGAAAAAGAAGTCACGGGTCTAGTTCCGAGTTCCTGAGTTTATTCCTGACCGGTTTCATTCTACCGGTCAGGAATAAACTCAGGAACTCGGAACTAGACCCGTGACTTCTTTTTCCACCTTCATCAACTTGTCACAATGTACCAACATATATACATATGTACATATATTTGTAAAAGAGGGGAGCAGGTTCTCAGTAATACACGTGGAGTTAAAAACGACAGCATTGTTGTAGTTATTCAGTTTTTTCCTCGTATTCTCGATTTTCCTGATTAGAGATTTGCCATTAACCGGGTGAATTGAAACTAAATCACTGTATTCTTCCATTTCTTTTCATTATTTGAGCTCAACGTTTCGTCTTAATGAAGACATTTTCAAGAGTAAACTGAAATAACAAAAATTACATAATTACAGTAATGGTGACAAAATTACAAAAGTTACATAAATACAATAAAGTTGACAATTGTGTGCAAGACGAAACGTTAAGCTCAAATAATGGAAAAAATGGAAGAATACAGTGATTTAGTTTCAGTTCACCCGGTTAATGGCAAATCTCTAATCAGGAAAATCGAGAATATGAGGAAAGAACTGAATAACTACAACAATGCTGTCGTTTTTAACTCTACGTATATACATATATACATACATATATACATACATACATACATACATACATACACACACCAACATCTCTTTCCACCCTTACATGGGAGGTAGCCTAATTCGAAAGACATAATTCCACTCTCACCCATTTCATCCCCACCTACTCCACTCCCATCCACCACCCCTCCTTCCCTTTCATCTTGGTTCCACATGGATGGCGGGTCATCCAGGACATGGATGACAGGTCGTAGTAAAAGTAAGAAAGTATAATTTGAATATAAAAAAAATTGGACGCTTAATAAAAATGTCTGGCAGCAGACAGAAGAGTAATAAAGTGTTGTCGTCAATTAAAAGGCTAAAGAAAAAAAAAGTGTTTATGTATATAATATATATATATATATATATATATATATATATATATGTGTGTGTGTGTGTGTGTGTGTATTCACCTCACCTCGGATCTGCTGCAGCCTCTTTTCGAGACAGCCAGACACCACCCTACGGCAGTGAGCTCAGAGCTCATTATTAGCAGATCTCTGGGTAGGTCTGAGACCACTCACACTCCACACACCGGGAATGCAAGGTCACAACTCCTTGACTAACGTCCCGTACCTACTCGCTGCTAGGTGAACAGGGGCTACACGTGAAAGGAGACAAACCCAACTTGTCTCCGCCCGGCCGGGGAATCGAACCCCGGTTCTCCGGCTTGTGAGGCCAGTGCCTTACCAATCCGCCAGTGTGTGTGTGTGTGTTTGTGTGCTCTGTAATCATTTGTATATGCATAGTTACCCTCCAGCTGGATAGAAACGTCTGTTGTGGTTTTAGGTCTTGTTTGAGGGACTGTACGTGTCCTGTCACAGGAAGAAACTCTATTAAACCACACACCACTAGCAAAACATTATGTTGACAAAGTGAAATAGCAGAAAACAAATTTACAAAATATACTGAACAACATATTTTTTGTTGCCTTGCCATAGACCAGATGGTCTCTTGAATTCTTTTAATGATGTATTTTCTTGTTTTGATGTATTTCTGTGAACACACACACACACACACACACACACACACACACACACACACACACACACACCACACACACAAAATCCAGCTTCCAGAAAAAAATAATAAAAAATATAGAAAGTAAAAGAGGAAGAAATCATTTCACTCATAGCAGAAATAGCGAGCGTAAATCCGCTAACATAGCACACAATAACACTTGACACAACACCTGGTCGACATAACAGATAACACTTGAAAGGAACAGGGCGAGGGCAAAAAAAATAGCACAAATAAGAGCACAGCCCGACTTAGCGCAACACAGCACAACACAGCAGAATACAAAACACCACAGCACAACTTTGCTCAATTTAGCTCATTTCCGCTCATCTCGACTCGTGTTAACGTGGCCCAGCTTAGAATAGAAGAGGACAGCGCGTAACATAATCCAACCCGAACCAGACCACACCAGACCAGACTAGACCCAGACCATTACCAGACCAGACTAGACCTAGACCTAGACCTAGACCTTGACCATTACCAGACCAAACCTAGACCTAGATCATTACCAAACCAGACCCAGACTATTACCAAGCCAGACCCAAACCAGACCCAGACTATTACCAGACCAGACCCAGACCATTACTAGACTAGACCCAGACCATTACCAGACCAGACCTAGACCTGACCTAGACCCAGACCATTACTAAACCAGACCCAGACTATTACCAGACCAGACCCACACCAGACCACACCAAACCATCACCAGACCATTACCAAACCAGACCCAGACCATTACCAAACCAGATCCAGACCTAGGCCAGACCCAGACTTTGACCAGACCAGACCATTACCAAAATATTGACAGACCAGACCAGGCCCAGACCCAGGATAGGCCTAGACCAAGACCCAGACCCAAACCAGACTAGACCAGACCAGACTCGGACTATTGTCCCTCACTAGAAGAACACCTCTGCCTTCCATGGCAATGGTCTGAATCGCCTTCAAGTGTCCATACCCTCAGACCAAATCAGCCCATGACAGACTATTAGAGTAACCAAAAAAAAAAAAAAAAAAAAAAAAAACATTACGGACATCATTGCGGACATAGTGGCTGTGATGGTTGCGGACAGCGTTGAGGACATTGTTGCGGACATAATTGCAGACGTAGTTGCTAATATTGTTGCGGACAGCGTTGAGGACATTATTCCGGACATCATTGCAGACGTAGTTGCTGACAAAGTTGCGGACATTGTTGCGGATACCGTTGGGGACAGCATTGCGAACATATTTGCGGACAGCGTTGCGGATATATTGCGGACAATACAGAACTGACCCATGTTATAACAGATCTATGCGGTTCTATGTCTCTTTGTTATTGCATGAACGGTTTTGTTCACAGAGAACAACTCGGAGAGAACTGTCCAGTATATAGAAATGTGTGGGTCATTTTCTTGTGTCCGGAGAGGTATTTCATGAGAAGTCTCTTTCAAAGAACTTTAATCGAGACGGTTAATCCTTAGGCTTAATCTAAGTATGATCAGGTTGGGCTTAAAGCCCTGTTCATACTAGCAGTTTCAACCGCCGCGGTTCAATTACAATGTCAGTCAATGGAAGCGTTCACACACAACCGCGCAGTATTTCCTTGACTATGCGGTACCGCCGCGGTTTCCGCGCGGTTCAAACGGCGAGTGTGAACAGGGCATAACTCCTTCACTGCGGGTGGTGGTTGGGTGGAAAGGAAAGGATGGGTTTCCTTTATGTGAATAAAATCACTTGACGGCATCTAGGATAAATAAGTAACTCCGTGGGAGAGTGATCCAAGCGCCACGGGCCTCTTGACTCTGATTTCGTGCTCAACTAACCGACCTGGGCTTCCGGCACCGCCTGGTGGGAGTTGGATTAGTCTCCTCGACCGTGGCAACTCAGAGGGAGACTAATCCAACTCCCAGGCAGCCCAGGTCGGCTGGTTAAACACGAAATCAGGGCCTGCTGCCCTAGGCGCTTGGATCACTCTCCCACGGAGCTACTTACTAAATTTATACAAAAGATAGTTATAGGGTTAAAATAGGCACAACACTTGCGCTATGAAAGGGGTTTCCTCAATTGAATAAAATCATCTGACGACATTTAGAATTAATGTTAAATTTATATATATATATATTATATATATATATATATATATATATATATATATAGTATGTATACATTTATCATTATTATCCTTATTATTATTATTATTATTTTTATTATTATTATCATCATCATCATCATCATCATCATCATCATCACGTGACAGAATTTAGTTTTTTCTTAGAATAGTCAAGTCTTTTGTTTGTGATTTTCAAATTGTCTTTATTTTCTTTTTTCATGGTCTCATTTCTTTTCATGTCATTATTTGACCAACTTGTTATTCGTACCGCTAGAGTAATTTTAGCTTTCTAACAAACGTGTCGGGCTAAATGTTGTTATTGTAGTTCAGAATAACGTTTTCCAGGCTTTCCTAAGCGCTCATTACTAGAGAGAACCCCATACTAGTATTACATAAAAAGAAAATAATAATAATAATAGGGGCTTTGGGTCACTGTTCAATATTTATTCGTGTATAAGTGTCGCTTTTGGTTTGTAAATCAAAATCAAAATATTAGGAAAAAATACTGAGCGTATAAAATCCTTTTCCTCACCTCCCTGTCTCTTTCTTTCTCTCTCCCTACCTCCCTCTCTGTTCCTCTTTTTACTTCTCACTCTTCATCCCTCTCTCTCTCTCTCTCTCTCTCTCTCTCTCTCTCTCTCTCTCTCTCTCTCTCTCTCTCTCTCTCTCTCTCTCTCTCTCTCTCTCTCTCTCTCTCTCCTTCTCTCTCTCTCTCTTCTCTCTCTCTCTCTATGTCTCTGTCTCTCTGTCATATATATATATATATATATATATATAGATATATATATATAATATATATATATATATATATATATATATTATATATATATATATAAATGTATTTCTTAATTTTCATATATCTGTATTGGACCTGAGGCTGTTTCTGCTGACCACAGGTTATCCCAGGAGCCCCAACATTGTTTCAGAAAGAGAAAAGAAAGGCTAAGGAGGCCCATTCCGAGTGTCCGACACAATGGACCGTGATATCGCTTATATCTAAAGTGGCGACCCGCTCGCGAGGCCTTGGGGACAATAAGACCTGACCCATCTCGGTAACACAAGGCGATTCGTTCGGGCACACCGTCTCATCACACTTGTACCTTGTACGCTCCCTCGTACTCCCTCTCCCTCCACCCTTCCCCTCCCTCCCCACGTCACTCTCCCTCACTCCCTCCCTCCCTCCCTCCCCCCCTATTTTCTTTTGTTTATTTAATACTAGGATGATTTTTATCTATTTTGTTTTGGGGAAGATTAGGGGAGTTGGTGGTGAAAGGGTTTGATAAGGTCAGATCATCAGGGTCGCGATTGATCGCAGTCTCTCTCAGGCTGAGGACAGCCCCTCCCATTCTCTCTCACTTAAAAAAAATAAAAGAAAAAAAGTAATAATAATAGTAATAATGATGATAAAATAATAATAATAATAATGAAATAATGAAATAATAGAATAATAATATAGTAATAAAATTATAATATAATAATATAACTAATACAATAATATAATGATATGATAATATGATGATAATATAATAATAATAATGAATAAATAAATAAAATCCTGTTGTCCACATTTCGGTTCCATACCCTTTGCTCGCTGGTCGGCGACGGCGGCGGCGGTTGTCCAGACGAAAGTTGCTTATATTGGGAGTTAATGAGCGCAACTTTGCTCCGACTCGATGCCAACTTGGTGACTTTTGTCTTTGGCAACAGTCAGGACTTGTTTGCCTTCGACGCTTCGATGTTGTGCCACGCGTTTAGCCCGGAATATTGGAAATACAAAATGACTTTTGTTTTCCTCCATTTTACGAAGGAGATGGAAAGAACGAGATGAAGTAGCTCGTCAAAGTAGTTAGGCGAAGAAATGTAAGAGGAATTTCAGTCTTTATTTTACTTTACAAAAAATTGTAAATCAATGGATTTTGTTGCCTGGTGTTTACAGAGCAGTTAAAGAAATAATGATAAAGATGCTAAGAAGTTCTGAATACAATTCTCTACGTATATATATATATATATATATATATATATATATATATATATATATATATATATATATATATATATATATATAAAGTATTTAAGACTAATAAGTAAGAGAGTATTAGGTGGGGAAGGGTAAACGAAGATGGTATGGGAATATTTTTAATATTCTAACATTACAACTACTATGGTCTTCAGAGGACTGCCTACATAACATTTAGATCACAATTTTATATTCATAGCTTGACGGGTTCTCTCTCGCTACGAGTACAAATCCTGTGATCTAAATGTAATGCAGCCAGACATCTGAAGAAGACCATGGTGGTCGCAACGTTAGGATAATAAATATATTCACAACACATCCTCCTTTACCCTTCTCCACAATATATTTGTATATATATATATATATATATATATATATATATAGATATATATCTATATATATATATATGTACATGTGTGTGTATGATATGTGCATGCATTATGTACCTGACAACCAGTGTGACCTACAATGGTACCGACTTTATGCCATTTTCAAAATCCTTTTCATCCTGCGTTCCTTATTGTCATGAACAATATCATAAAATACTTTTTTTATGCTCCTAAGTTATCCCTGGGATACTTCTGTGTCACACCACCGTGGCTCACCCTTGGGGTATTTATGAGTCGACCTGAGGCAACATTGGTGCCCAGGGACTTTGAGACGTTTTTCAGAGAACTGGCGAGTCCTTGAGGTCCCTCGAAGTCACTCCAAAGGGACCTCCGACTCGCCTTCCTGACAGAAGAAGACTTCTGGAGTCCTGAAGAAACTTGGGGTCTTCTAGCCGCCCTCTTGGGTGTCTCTGGTGTTCCCCTGGGGGTATTTAGTGTCTCCCCCGGGGGGGAGGGGAGGTGATGGGAGGGGAAAGGCTTCTCTTTCGGTGATTCTTTTTCTCTCGAGGAACTCCTCCACCACGAAGGAAGACCTCATCATCTCGCGTCAAACTCTTCAAGAATTTTCTTCAAGAAACGTAACACTTTTTTTTTTTTTTTTCTTTTTTTTACCACGGACTTTTGTTTCCATCACGAACTCTTGCACCCTACGAACTTTTCCTTTCCTTCATGAAGAAGCCTCCCCCCTCCATCCTCCTCTCCCCCCTCTCCCTTCCACCCCCCTCCCCCCAAAAAAAAAAAAATACTCCACCTAATTTCAGGCGAGGTAAGGAAGACTACTAATCACGGGTGTGTTTCAAACGCAGATATTTTTTGAGTCGAATTTTCAAAAATCTCTTTTGAGGGAGGACCTTTTTTTTTACATCTTGTAAACAGGAGAGTAATACATACACCCAGAACTCCTCCAAAAATACACAAAGGGCTCTGTCTTCCTTAAATGGGGGCGGGGGAGGTGTTTGGGTCTAAGGAAACACCCACTATGAGAGTGCAACCCACGCCACCTTTCCCATTCCCAGCACCTGGGAGGTGAAGGATTGCTAAGGCCAGAACGGGGTCGCGGTCGATTGGGAACTCCTTCAGGTTGGAGTCCGTCATCTTCTATCTCTCTCTCTGTCTCTCTCTCACTCTCTCTCTCTCTCTCTCTCTCTCTCTCTCTCTCTCTCTCTCTCTCTCTCTCTCTTTCTCTCTTTCCTTCCCTCCTTCCTTTCCTCAAAAAAAAAAGAAAAAAAAATCGGTCGATTGGGATCTTCAGGTTGGAGTCAGCCATCACACACACACACACACACACACACACACACACACACACACACACACACACACACACACACACACACACACACACACACACACACACACACACACACACACACACACACACACACACACACACACACACACACTTCTCTCTTCTCTCTTCTCTCTCTTCTCTCCCTCCTTCCCTCCCTCCGTCCCTCAAAAAAAAAAAAAAAAAAAAATCACTGCATAGACTGATCTAGCTGTCATTAGACGCTTTTTATGCAAGTAAAGCGGGATCTCTTATTGGCTGTCGTCAGATGAATAAAATCGCCCAACGGCAGCTAGAATAAATGTCTAAAGTCGTGAAATGTCTCTAAAAGATTGAGAAAAGGGAGGTCATTATAATGTATAACACGGGAGTTTGAATAATACGGCGCTCTTTATCAGTTTCATTATGGTGAACGTCAGTCTTGTTAACAGTGTCTATCTGATGAAGGTTTGAGCTATTCACGGTCTGAATAAGACTTCACTTTATCCAGACCGCGTTCAGACCAGGTTTAGGCCAATGGCTCTCAACCATGACAAGCCATGACAAGAATTAGAGGGTTTATGGGTTGCTGTTGCAAATTATATATATTTCTATATAATGTGAGGAATTTTAATACAAAAAAACTCGTCACCCTGTCCTGGCAGAAGATAATTATGATTTTCAACTTTGTAATAAAGCAAAGGGTTTCTCTTCATCAACATATTATGATTATTTTTTTTTAGATTTTTTTTTTCGGTGGGGGCGGATTTGAGCGAAAAAGGATGGACAGCTTCACAAATGTTGGGGATTTTGTGAAGGAAGGAAGTGAAAAGGATTTTGAATCGGGGGTCTAGGTCCCCAGCAAAGGTCTTCATCCAGGGGACCACAGAGGTTCCCAAGTGGGATAAAGACCGAGGGATAGTGATTGTTTAGTGAATGGTTAGTGATTTTATTTAGTGCTGTATTAGTCTTCATGAGATGAAGAAACAGTATAGCATAAGGTGAAGACTTCTGTGACCGAAGTGCGGGGATGAAGTATTTGCAAGTAGAAAGTCGAAGAGAAATTCTTCCAGGTCTTGTAATGTTTCCAGATGCTTTATCCTTTCCTTAAAATATAATTTGCAAGTAGAAGGTCGAAGAGAAATTCTTCCAGGTCTTGCAATGTTTCCAGGTGCTTTATCCTTTCCATAAAATGCAACTTGCAATCAGAAAGTCGAAGAGAAATTCTTCCAGGTCTTGCAATGTTTCCAGATACTTCATCCTCTCCATAAAATGCAGCTTGTAAGTAGAAAGTCGAAGAGAAATTCTTCCAGGTCTTGCAATGTTTCCAGATGCTTTATCCTTTCCATAAAATGCAGCTTGCAAGTAGAAAGTCGAAGAGAAATTCTTTCAGGTCTTGCAATGTTTCCAGATGCTTTATCCTTTCCATAAAATGCAACTTGCAAGTAGAAAGTCGAAGAGAAATTCTTTCAGGTCTTGCAATGTTTCCAGATGCTTTATCATTTCCATAAAATGCAGTTTGGAAGTAGAAGGTCGAAGAAAAATTCTTCCAGGTCTTGCAATGCTTCTAGAATCAAGACATCCTTTGCTTAAAGTAAGGCTGCATTCACTGATAGGTACTACAGTAGCTGATTTCTTTTCGGAAGTTGTGGAAGGTGTATGCGTTTAGGTCGTAGATTTCACGATCCAGACACGTTGTTTACGACATATCGTAAATGTCTGACGGGAACAAAAACGCGTGCTGTAGTTTTGTAGAAGACAGTAGTCATTGTATAACTCGGACATGAAACCAACTGTACTTCCGACATTCAAAGTGACATTTTTTTTTTTTTTCAAAAAATATTTTTTCTTTCTTTATTTATATTTTGTCTCTTTCG
>NC_134790.1:775762-803262 GCF_046742065.1 Oratosquilla oratoria
TCTGATCGTCATCATCCTTCTTCTTCTTCCCCCCCCCTCCTCCTCCTCCTCCTCCCTCCTCCTCTTCCTCCTCCTCCTCCTCCCCTTCCTCCTCCTCCTCCTCCCCTTCCTCCTCCTCCTCCTCCCCTTCCTCCTCCTCCTCCTACCCTTCCTCTCCTTTTCCTCATTTTGCTCATGCTCCTTTTCCTCCTCCTTTTCCTCCGCCTCATTTTCTTCCTCCTCCTCTACTGCTCCTCTTCTCCCCTCCTACCTCTCCTCTACTCTCCGAACTCCACTGCACTCCTCCTCCATCGCCTTCTTTCTCATTCTCTTTCTCCTCCCCCTCCCCTCCTCCTTCCTCGTCCTCCTCCCTTCCTATCCCTCCCTCTCCCCTCCTATGTTTTTCGTCGTTTACTTCATTTTCTTATTTTTCTTTTTCTTTTTTTCTCTTTCTTTATTTGAGTCTTTGCCTTCATCGTCATCTGCATTGCCTTCGACTTTTTCCTTTTCGACTTAATTCTTCATGCTACTCATCCATCAACCTCCTCCTCCTCCTCCTCCTCCTCCTCCTCCTTCACCTTCTCCTTCACCTTCTCCACCTCCTCCTCCTCCAACCTTCTCCTCCCCATCCTCTTCTCCTACTTCTCCTCCTCTTAATTCTTTTTCTCCTCCTTCCCCTCCTCATACTTCTCCTTCTCCTCCTCCTCCACCTCTTCCTTCACCTTGTCCTCCTCCACCCTGTCCTCCTCCTCCTCCACCTGCTCTTCATCCTCATCCTCATCCTTCTCCTACTTCTTCTCCTCTTAATTCTTCTTCTCCTTCTCCTACTCTTCCTCCTCCTCCACCTCTGCCTCCTACTCTTCCTCCTTTTCCTCCTCTTCCTTCACTTCCTCCTCCACCTTGTCCTCTTCCTCCACCTTGTCCTTCTCCTCCACCTTCTCATCATCCTCATCCTTCTCCATCTCCTACTTTTTCTCCTCTTAATTCTTCTTCTCCTCCTCCTACTTCTCCTCCTCCTTCATCCTCTCCTCAGTTTTCTCCTTCTGCTCCTCCTCATTATCGCCATCTTCCCTCCTCCTCCTCCTCCTCCTCCACCTCCTCCTCCTCCTCCTCCTCCTCCTCCTACTTCTTCTCAACTTTCCTTGTCAACCTTCCTTCCTCTGATCCTACCTCATCTCCTGCTCGCCTTCCTCTTCCTCCCCCTCCTCCTCCTTCCGCCCTTCCGCTCCTCCCCCTCCACCTCCTCCTACCCTCCCCTTTACTCCTGGTGGCACTTCGGCTCATTCCAAGTTTCTTGCACCTCCCGAGGGCTCTGGGCCTTCCGGAGTCTGTATCTCGGTCCCTCCTCAAGTTTCGGCTCCTGAAGGCAGAATCTCTCCTTCTTCTTCTTCTTCTTCTTCTTCAGCTGGTTTTTGATTTGTGTCAGCATTTTTTTTGGTCTCACAGGAATCTCTCTCGTCTTCCTGGCTTTAGGGTTTTTTCACAATATGTTTTTTTTTTTTTTTTTTTTTTTTGAGGAAGGGTCTATGTGTTCTTCCGCGGAGGGTCTGTGTCGTTATTCTTTTTTGGGAACTTTACTCCTTTAGTCTCTTTTTATTCATTTCTTTTTTATTTTGGTCATGTCTTTTGGTATCCTCTGGTGATTTATGATTCCTTGCTTAAGGTCTTTTTCTATTTCTTTTATGTCTTCTGTTAACTTGAGACTTACTCAAACTTGCGGTTTTCTTTTATAGTTTCTCTAATGTCTTTTGGAAATTTTGATCTCTCAATCGAAGGCTTTCTTCAAAATGGCGTTTTTTATGCTTCTTTTCATAGTGTCGTTAGTGTCTTGTGGTCATTTCACTTTCTTAAGTTTTAATTTTTTTTTTAGTGTCGTTAATGTCTTCTGATAATGTCGTTATTTTTCTGGCTTTACGCCTTTTGTGAAAATAAGACTTGTCAAAATATTTGTCAAAATAAGATTTGTCAAAATGAGACTTGTCAAAATAAGATTTGTCAAAATAAGATTTGTGTATGTTTAAGACAGATTGAACATTTTAGAAGCTCTGCCAAGGGATTCGAACCCTGACCAGTGCGTGCATAATCACGAAGTTACTAGCGTCTTGACTTCCTGATTATGCACGCACAGGTCAGGATTCGAATCCCTTGGCAGAGCTTCTACTCGTAAAATGTTCAAAATAAGATTTGTCATAACAAGATTTCCGATATATTTTAGTCTCCACATAGTGTTTGTAAACACGTGTAGCCATCTCTAAATGTCTTCCTGTTGATTGGAGTCTCTTGCCTCGCACCTCTGTCGATCACGAGAAACAACAGTGGCTGTCAGTGACTGCCACTTGCCCTGTCTGCTTGAACATATAAGGTTAAATTGACGGCTTCGGCCGCAGATCTCCTGGTGGTAACTCTTCCACCACCATCAATTCAGAGGCGATAGTTTATCAGTGGTTCCTTACATTCATTTATTTTTAATCTATTTACTTATTTGATTATTGATTTATTCATTTATCGACCTATTATTTATAAGTTATCTATTTTTTTCTACTCATTTGTATATCTATCTATCTACCTATTATTTATAATTTATCTATTTTATTTATTTATTCTTTTATCTATTCATTTGTATATCTATTTATCTATTTACCTATTTATTTATTCATTTACTTATTTGTTTATTTATTCATTTAATTTACATCAACATCCTACATGTTTGTTTATTAATACATGAACATGAATTATTTTTAGAGAGAATTTATTACCTCGTTTCTTCATGCTCCTTCCTCCTTCGTGTCTTGTGATTTTTTTTCTTATTCTGTAATTTCATATTTTGCCTTTTATTAAACTTATCGCTTTCATGCATTATTAATCTTTGTTTATATCTTAATCAGCTTTCATTTCTGACTTTTTTTCCTCCTTTATATTTTCTCTCCTTTTTTTTCTTTTTCTTTTTTCTTTTCGTTTTTCTTTTTTTTGTTTTTCTTTATGAACGGTGTTGCATTATCTTCATGATTTAAGTTTTCTTTTACCTCCAGTGTCTTTGACTTATTGGGTCCAATTTATTATTTTTAATTTATTTTATTTATTTATCTTTTATTTATCTTTTTATATGTCTTACCTGATATGTATTTAAAAGGACTTTCCTCCACCGTTCTCTGATTCTGTCCTTAACTTTTCTTGCTCTTTTTCTTTGTTCCTTCTTAGCTCTCTTCTCTCTCTATTCTTCGCGCCTTTTTCAGTGCCTCTTGTCCTCTCTCTCTCTCTCTCTCTCTCTCTCTCTCTCTCTCTCTCTCTCTCTCTCTCTCTCTCTCTCTCTCTCTCTCTCTCTCTCTCTCTGCTCATTCCTTCTATCATTCCCCCTCTCATTCCCTTTCTCATTCTCTCTCTCTCTCTCTCTCTCTCTCTCTCTCTCTCTCTCTCTCTCTCTCTCTCCTCTTCTTCTTCTCTCTCTCTCTCTCTCTCTCTCATTCCCTCTTCATCTCTCCCTCTCTCTCTCTCTCTCTCTCTCTCTCTCTCTCTCTCTCTCTCTCTCTCTCTCTCTCTCTCTCTCTCTCTCTCTCTCTCTCTCTCTCTCTCTCTTTCTCTCCCTCATTCTCTCTCTCTCTCTCTCTCTCTCTCTCTCTCTCTCTCTCTCTCTCTCTCTCTCTCTCTCTCTCTCTCTCTCTCTCTCTCTCTCTCTCATTTTTTCAAAGCTCTCTTTGTCTCCTTTTATCTTTTGTCTTTTACCTCGTTTATATTTTGGCAGAATTCCACGTTTTCCGATAGTTGTGTTCCCATTTTTCCTCTGCTCTCTTTCATTACCTCCTTCATGCTCTCTCTCTCTCTCTCTCTCCCTCTCTCTCTCTCTCTCTCTCTCTCTCTCTCTCTCTCTCTCTCTCTCTCTCTCTCTCTCTCTCTCTCTCTCTCTCTCTCTCTCTCTCTCTCTCTCTCTCTCTCCCCCGCATGTTCTTATGTATATCCTTGCACTCTGTATGTATGCACGTATGTATATATATATATATATATGTATATATATATATATATGTATATATATATATATATATGTATATATATATATATATGTATGTATGTATATATATATATATGTATGGGGGTCGCTATCTTTATCGCTGTCTAGTTCCTGCTCTTCCCCTTTATCTTCTTCCCCCTCTCTCTGCCCCTCCATCCTTCCTTTTCCCCTTCCTTTCCTTCCTTCTCCTTCTTCTTCTTCCTCCTTCCTCTCCTCTCTCTTCTCCTCCTCCTTCGTCTTTTGGCAGCTCCTTCGCGCCTCTCGCCTCTCCCACCTCGCTTGCTCGACAACAATGCCCGACCTTCGTGGCCGTGAACCCTCGCATATTGTCTTATCTTTTCCTTCTTAGTCTCTTTCACGCCTTCAGGTACCTCCTCCTCCTCCTCCTCCTCCTCCTCCTCCTCTTCCTCCTCCTCCTCCTCCTCCTCCTCTTCCTCCTCCTCCTCCTCCTCTTCCTCCTCCTCCTCCTCCTCCTCCTCTTCCTCCTCCTCCTCCTCCTCCTCTTCCTCCTCCTCCTCCTTCGACAGCTTCTCGCCCTCCTTTGTCAGCTCGCCCTTTGTCCGTTGGTCTGATGTGCCTGGTGTCACGCCCTGAGTCACTTGCCCCCTCTTTCCTTCCCCTCCCCCTTCTCCCCCTCTTTCCCTCCCCCCTTCTCCCCCTCTTTCCCTCCCCCCTTCTCCCCTCTTCCTCCTCCCCCCTTCCCCTCCTCCCCACGCCAGGGCGTCATTCTGCTTTAATCCGTCGCTGATCTGTGTCAGGGATTTTTTTCTTTTCTTTTGTCATCGTTATAGTTTTTATATCTATTTTTTTTTTTTTTTTTACTTTTTCATTTATTATTTTTCTTGCGTTGTCTTTTGTCCGCTGGGTATCTGTTGGGTGTTGTCTCCTTGGTTGTCTTTTTTTCTTTCTTTTTCTTTTTTCTTTGCCCCTGAATTACATGTCGCATATTGTCTCCCGGGATCAGTTCCGCTCCTTCTCCTATTATACCTGGAATTGTTTGTTGGACGTTATTATCTTGGTTTTACTTATATTTCTAACGCTGTTTTTCTCTCCCTAGTTTTGTGTGTTGGATGCTATCTCCTTGCTTGACCGTGTTCTGAATAAACCTTCATTAAATAGAACTTTGAAGGTTAGAGGCTCATTTTAGAATAATCTCCTTCCTTTCTCTAATCTAATCTTGTTTGTTGTGTGATGCTGCCTTGGTTCTCCTTTGTTTATACGTGTGTAAACCATGCCCTTCTTGTCACTGAAATTGTTTAATACTTTTATGGTTCATAAAAGAAAACTCACTAGCACACGCCCATGTAGTGGGAAGTGAGAAACCCCTAGTAGGGCAAACCCTGTCAGTTGGCACAAACCGCTGGGTTTTCTAGGCCGATGTTTGGGTCGCCTCCCCGCCTGACTAGTGCTATCGGGAACCAACGCAAGAAGGAAGCATCGGGTCACGGGAATCGAACTCACGACCGCCCGGTCATGAGTTCGACTCGGTATTTACTGGGTTAGCGAGCGACCTTATGGTAGATGTTTATAGTAATCATGTATTTTCTTAACACTTTATCATCTGGATGATTGACTGAGATTGGTGCTGGACACAGACGAATAAAATCGCTTGGCGAGGGAGATAGTAAAAAGAAAAGTACCTATCGATAAGAAAGGGATTAATTAAGAGAGTCTACGCCTCCGAGTGACGTCATAGAAAGAGGAATAAAATAGTCTAACGGCGCAAAAAATTCATTGGGAAAAGGACCACCCTGGACAGAAGGCTCTGTTGGCTAATTTAGAAGAGGAAGGCTCGGGTCATCCAAGGCCAGTACATAGGATAGTGTAAACAGTTCGTTTATTTAATGTAGCGTTAATGAAAATCGCCATATGTTCGTACGAAGCACCCCCCGACCTTTTCCTCCATTTCCACCTCCTCCTCCACCTCTTCCTCCTCCTCCTCCTCCTCCACTTCAACCTCCTCCTCCTCCACTTCAACCTCCTCCTCCTCCTCCTCTTCCTCTTCCTTCTCCTCCTCCTCCTCCACTTTAACCTCCTCTTCCTCTTCCTCCTCTTCCTCCTCCTTTTCCTCCTCCTCTTCCTCCTCCTCTTCTTCCTCCTTCTCCACCACTTCAACCTCCTCCTCATCCACCACTTCAACCTCCTCCTCTTCCTCCTCCTCCTCCTCCTCCTCCTCCTCCTCCACCACCTCAACCTCCTCCTCCTCCACCACCACCATCTCAACCTCCTCCTCCGGCTCCTTCTCCAGTCTGATTTCTTTCTCCATCTCGATCTAGTCTTTCTCTATGACCTATTTTTCCACCCGGAACTCCCCTAACCCAACCTCGTCGTCCACCTCCTCCTCCACTTTTTCCCCCACCTCCTCTTCCACCTCCTCCTCCACCTTTTCCTCCGCCTCCTCTTCCATCTCCTTTTCCACCTCCTCCTCCACCATCTCCCTCACCCCCTCCTCCACCACCATCTCCCTCACCCCCTCCACCTCTCTAACTCCTTCCTACACCTTATCTCCTCTCACCTCCATCCAACCCTCCTCCTCCACCATCTCCCCCACCTCCTCCACCTCCACCACATCCTCCACCACCTCCTCCACCTGCTCCACCTCAACTTCCTCCATCCCAACCTCATCCACCTCCTCAACCTCCTCCTCCTCTACCTCCTCTTCCACCTCCTCCTCTTCCACTCCGACCCCCTCCTCCTCCTCCACCTCTTCCTCCACCTGCTCCACCTCAACCTCAACCTCCTCCATCCCAACCTTATCCACCTTGATTTCCTCCGTCTCGACCTCTCTCTCCTCCTCCTCCTCCTCCTCCTCCTCCTCCTCCTCCTCTTCCTCCACCTCCTCCTCCACCTCCTCAGCCTCCTCCTCCTCGTTCTCCTCCTCCTCCTCTACCTCCTCTTCCACCTCCTCAACTGCAACCTCCTCCATCTTAACCTCATCCACCTTGATCTCCTCCTCCACTCCGACCTCCTCCTCCTCCTCCTCCTCCTCCTCCTCCTCCTCCTCCTCCTCCTCCAGCCACGTTTAGTCGTAAAACCGTCGCCAGAGCTAACTCGCCCTCCACTACCTCTCCGCGGTCATAAGGCCTCTCTTATCTCCAGCTTGAGCTAGTGCCCCTCTCTTTCTCTCTTCTCTCTCTCTCTTGCTCTCATTTTCTCTCTCTCTCTCTCTCTGTCTTTCTCTCTCTCTTCTCTCACTCTCTCTCTCACTCTCTCTCTCTTTCTTTCTCTTCCTCTTCCTCTATGTCTCTCTTTCTCTCTTTTTCTCTTGCTGTCTCTCTCTCTTGCTCTCATTTTCTCTCTCTCATTCTCTCTCTCTCTTCCTCTCTCTTGCTCTTTTGCTCTCTTGCTCTCTCTCTTTCTCCTCTTTTTCTCCTATCTTTCTCCCCCACTCTCTCTCTCTCTCTCTCTCTCTCTCTCTCTCTCTCTCTCTCTCTCTCTCTCTCTCTCTCTCTCTCTCTCTCTCTCTCTCTTATTCTCCCCCCTCCTGTTTCCTTGTTCATTCTCAACTTTGTTCGTCGATTTTTTTTTCACTTCGTCTTCTCTTCTCGTATATTTTCATTAAGAGGCTCTCCGGTTCTTCTTTATTTTTCATATGTCAGCTTTGCTCATTTGAAACCCGTTTTTTCGTTTTTCTTTTCCTTTTTTTTCGTTCTCTATATTTGAGCGATCTGATATCGACTTCTTGCTGTAATATAATCGTGTTTCTTTATGAATCGTCCCTTTTCTAATTTTTTTTCGTCTTTGTTCTTTTCTCTCTCCTTTCCTTATCTTCTCCCCCTCTCTCCCCCCTCTCTCTCTCCCCCTCTCTCTCTCTCTCTCTCTCCTCCCCTCTCTCCCACCTTTCTTGATTATTGCTTTACTCCCCCTCTCGTTTTAGGATAAAAAAAAATCTTTGATTTATTCATTTTCTTTATCATTCTTACGATTCTAATTTGTTTCTCTTCATTCCTTCTCTCCCCCCTTTCCCCTTCGTGTTCCCTCAAACGCGTTTTTTTTCTTCACAGGATTCTTTTATATATATATATATATATATATATATATATATATAATATGTATATTCCAATTTCATGACGTCTGAGGCTTGTTTATTAGCTCTCTTTCTCTCTTTATCTTTCTTGCTCTTTCTCCCTCCCTCCCCATCCCATTCTCTCTCTCTTTATCTCTCTCTGTCTCTTATCTCTCTCTCTCTCTCTCTCTCTCTCTCTCTCTCTCATCCATCTCTTTCTATCTCTCTGTCTGTCTCTCTCTCTCATCCATCTCTTTCTATCACTCTACCTCTCTCTTTCTCTCTCTTTCTCTCTCTCTCTCTCTCACTCTCTCATCTATCTGTTTCTATTCCTCTCTCTCTCCTTTGTATGTAAAAAAATATTTTAGTTGAAATATTTGGTTTTTATTTCCATCGTGGCCGGCTGTCGTATTGGTATGTACATCGTGAGGCAGGCATATAGTGCCACTTTGTTGCTGTCAAGGTTTGTTGATTTTCAATATTTTCCATTGAAAACATTTATTATTCATTTCATCTTTATAGATTTACAGTCATATTCTTGAACGAATTTCTTGGGCAAATAAAAAGATACGCCATGCCGGTTATATTATCAGTCTTATGTTCACGTGAAATAAGGACTATAGTGTCATGCTACGACAATTGGTCTCAAGAGGTTAAAATTTTCTTAAAGAAAACTGCCCATAGAGTCTAGTCTCAAGAGGTTGGGGGAGTTTAGAAATTTCTTAAAGAAAACTGCCCATAGAGTCTGGTCTCAAGAGGTGGGGGGAAGTTAAAATTGTCTTAAAGAAAACTGCCCATAGAGTCTGGTCTCAAGAGGCGGGGGGAGTTTGAAAATTTCTTAAAGAAAACTGCCCATAGAGTCTGCCCTTGAGAACTACATACAGACAGATAATGCTATAACGATATGATCTTAATTCGGGAAGGGAGAAGGTTATATCAATTAATCAGTAAATAGTAACTCATAAATCATAATTGATAGATTTTAAGTGGTATTACATTTGGGTTCTTTACAATGGAGGCATTTGTTTTATAATTCATTTTTGCGCAGTTGGAAGCACTCAAGGAAATTAGCAACCAGTTGTACGTCATCTAGAATTAGAAGGCAATATACGAGACCTGATTCTCTCGCTCTGTCTCTCTGTCTCTGTCTTTCTGTCTGTCTCTCTGTTTCTGTCTCTGTCTCTCTGTCTCTGTCTATCTCTGTCTCTGTTTGTCTCTGTCTGTCTCTGTTTGTCTGTCTCTCTGTCTCTGTCTGTCTACATCTCTCTGTTTCTGTCTCTGTCTCTGTTTCTCTGTCTTTGTATGTCTCATTGTGTCTCTGTCTTTCTTTGTACCTACCTCTCTCTCTGTCTCTCTCTTTCTCTTTGTCTGTCTGTCTCTCTCTCTCTCTCTCTCTCTCTCTCTCTCTCTCTCTCTCTCTCTCTCTCTCTCTCTCTCTCTCTCTCTCTCTCTCTCTCTCTCTCTCTCTCTCTCTCTCTCTCTCTCTCTCTCTCTCTCTCTCTCTCTCTCTCTCTCTCTCTCTCTCTCTCTCTCTCATAGGGTCAAGGAAAACGGGTTCGTCTTGTAATCTCTCTGCATCTGAGGAATGCAACTCTCCTCGGTTCCTCTGGGGTGAAACAAAGGAGGTGACGGAGGCAGATAGGGGAAGGAGGAGGGAACAGCCGAAGAACATCTGTCACTTCGGAGGCCGGAGGCCCGTCAAGATCGGGATCAGAATAACGGGTTTCTGGTTCCTCCCTGGGCAGAACACTTCCCCGTCACTCCAAGGTGGAGTTCGTGTCAAGGGGAGTTCGCTGGACGTGATAGGAGATGGGTCCAAGAGGGGAAAGAAGAAAGGAATAGAGGGGAGACGAAAGGAATGTCGTGGAGTATTGTGTAGGTTCTGTTCCTGTTAGAGTCTCTGAAATAACGAAGAGTCCGACGTACTGATACGGTTGGAATGTTTGCCTAAGACCACGAGGGCTCACCTTGAATAAAAAATGAAGAAATTAAAGGGAGAAGTAGTAGTGCAAAGGATTACAGAAGAGGAGCATGCCGACAGGAGACCTTTTGGTCCATAACTAGGGACGATATGTCGCGCGTGGACGGCGGAAAGTCCGACTTGGGCGCCGCGCCGTGCTTCCGAAGTTTTTTTCGGAATCCTCACCACCAACGAAAAAGATCTTAATCGAAAGGTCACGGAACTCACGCACTCAACGAAGAGTGAAGTGATTCGATTATTTAGGATCGTTCTTTGGGAAAGGTCAATTATGCTCACACGACGAAGGTGACATAACCAATACCAACATGTGTGAGTATGGGATAATGATATTGAGTGAGAGGGAGGCGGGGAGGCGACCAGAGTTCGGCATCTCCCTGGGTAGTTAGCCTTATAATTTCATACGTATAGTACTGAAAATGCGGTAGAAGTAATGAAAATGTTCACAGTGGTATTCAGAAGTTAATCTTAGTATATTATCAATAGTTGTTACCAAGCCTAACCCTAACCTAACCTAATGTAACCTAACCTAACCTAACCTAACCTAACTTAACCTAACTTAACCTAACCCAACCTAACCTAACCATATCTTACTTAACCTTACCTAACCTAACCTAACCTAACCTAACCTAACCTAACCTGGCCTCACCTAACTTATCCTAACCTAACCTTACATAACCAAGCCCGACTCAGCCAACAACCACTAACACAAGTTTCCTATGCAAGGGGGTACCTCTTCGCATTTTCTTTACACTCTTTTTCTTCATTCATTTCATCTCATTTTTTAATTTTTTCGAAAGTGTCCTCCCTCCTGAGAAAGCGACGCGTTGAGCCTGAGGACCCAACGGCTCAGTGGCCGAAGAATAAAGGCGAATGTGTGAAAGAGCACCTTAACCCAGGGTGCTACGATCCTCCCTAGGGGTGTTGGAGTTGTCTTCAAGGGTGCTAGAAAGATTTCTCATATGTGCAATACTGTGGGTATTAACTACGCTAGGGAGGTATTGCACACACATTTTAATGTCCCCGATAGTTATAATAAATTATAATTGAATGGATAATTTCTTGAAAGAAGAATTCTTTTTATTTGTCATCTTTTTTTTAGCCTTGATTGAATCGTCATATAATATTCTAAGGTGATAAAATTTCACAAAATTTTGGCACAAAAGTACAGCAAGTATATTTGCATTGACGGCTATATAATATATTTTATCACCAAACTGTTACATGTGTTTGAGTAAGTGGAGTCATGATATTTCTTGTATACAATGTTTTTTACATTTGTCTCTCTTATATTACTCGTAACGGAGGATAAGAATGTTTTATTCTTGAATGAATGAATGAATGAATGAATAAACATTGCATAATTTGTTTTGAATTTGTCGTAAGGCAGCGCCTTAGTAGCTGTAATTCCATCGAGGAGGATGCTAGATTACATAAATTTTCAAGTTGGAAGTGGAGAAGGTTCTGTTGAGGTTGTACAAGGTGAAGGTCGAGGGGATGGCGGTTCGAGTCCTGCCACCGGTGAAGTTGAACCAAGGGCATGGTGGAGTAACGCTGTCTAAGGAACCTTACCGGTGATTTCACGATTCTATATAGGCTTGGGACGAAAGGGATTGGGGGGGGGGAGCCGGGGATAGGGGGAGATGGGGGATGAGGGGAATACTGTTTAATGTTACGAGTTTGTTGGATCCTTCTTCAGTAAAAATGCATAATCCTTTGCTCTAAGACATAAAGCCTTGTTTTAATGAATATGAACCGAGGCATGATATTGAAAGGACAATTAATATATTCTTATGAAATATCACGTCTTCACTAAATTTCCTTCGAGATTCCTGAAAATCAATAACTCCCTTAAAATGTTCCTTGTGAGACCAAAATTTCCTGAAGAGAAACCAAAATTTCTTTAAGAAAAGGAAACTTCCTTGAAAGTGGAAGATCTGTCCTGTGGAGTCAAACAACCAAACGACGAAGTTGTAGGTTTGGAGACTAAGTTGGTGCGTGGAAAGTACCAGTTTCCGGTCGTTTCCAGATCCTCACATCGAGAGCATAAAGACCTAAACAAGAAGACTATGAGAGGTGATGGATGGCCAACCAAGCATTATTATCTCACATGACTTCTGTCGTCTCAGTAACTGGAATGAAGGAAGGGGGGAAAGGAGGCCAGGTTGATCGCAAAGTGTGATATGATTAAAAGGTTTCTGTATTAACGAAGGTCTGTGTTATAGCTTTCCATTGTTATTATTATTTTTTTTTTATAACGAAGCCACAGCAAAGTGTCGCGAGAATGCAGAAGCTGGGCTTCCACAGGGGAAGGTTTTTGGCACTTTGAGGGAAGTGTGATATGATATCAAAGTATGATATGATTAAAAGGTTTCTGTATTAACGAAGGTCTGTGTTATAGCTCTCCATTGTTTTTTTCTTTTTCCTTTTATAACGAAGCCACAGCGAAGTGTTGCGAGAATGCATAAGTTGGGCTTCCATAGGGGAAGGTTTTTGGCACTTTGAGGGAACATACAAAGGTAGGTTAGGAGCGAGAGCGGGAGGACAACGTTGCCAGGGGGACTTTGGCACTCTTTCAACGAGCAGTTTATAGCGGTGCAGGACAGTCCCCCCGTCCCCCCCGTCCCCCCGTCCCCCCACCCTCGTCTCCTTGTCCCCCATCCCCCTCCACCTCCCCGTCCCCCCATCCCCCTCCACCTCCCCGTCCCCCCATCCCCCTTCATCCCTCCGTCCCCTGTCTCCACCGTCCCCTCCCCCTCCTCCCCGTCCTCACCCCATCTCTCCTCCTCCCCCTCCCCACCCTCGTCCCCCCTTCCCCCATCCCCCTCCATCTCCCCATCCCCTGTCTCCCACCCGTCCCCCCGTCCCCCGTCTCCTCGTCCCCCGTCTCCTCGTCCCCCACCCCTCGTCCCTCGTCCCCCCATCCCCCTCCATCCCCCCCGTCCCCTGTCTCCCACCCGTCCCCCACCCCTCGTTCCCCCGTCTTCTGTCCTCCGTCCCCCCTGTTCCCCCGTCCCCCGTCTCCCACCCCCGTCTCCCACCCCCGTCCCCCAACCCCGTCCCCCAACTTCGTCTCCTCGTCCCCCGTCCCCCACCCTCGTTCCCCACCCATCCCCCCCACGTCCCCACCCGTCCCCATGCAGGGAAGGGAAGACTCCTACTGACCCACCAAGGGATGAATGGGAGTTTAGCTGTGGGATTCATCTCTTCTCCCAAGGGGTCGGAGACCGCCAGACACTCCAGCTTAGCTTCTCCACTCCCATCATGGCTCTGGAAAGAATTGATGTGTCTGCTCCCAAGAGTCGTTTCTCAACGAAAGCTCCAGGTAATCCACGTCCCGATGATGTTCCGAATTTAAGGGGAAGAGGGGATGGGGAGGCGACCAGAGATCGTCATCTCCCTAGGTAGTTGAAAAGAAAAAGAAGACAATAAAATTAAGAAAAAGGAAAAAGAAGAAGACAAGGAAGAACACGAAGAAGAGGAACAATGACATCACCACCACTAACAACAACAAGAACAATAACAACAATAACAACAACAACAACAATAAAACAACAACAACATCACCACAAAACAACAACAACAACAACAACAACAACAACAACAACAACAACAACAACAACAACAACAACAACAACAACAACAACAACAACAACAACAACAACAACAACAACAACAACAACAACCACCAAGAGCTGTTTAGGATTGGCACTAGGGCCACCATTAGAGCAAGAGAACGGTATCTAACGACTGTAGAGGACGAGTTGGCTGGAAAATGACCGAGAGGAACATTTCCCCCTTCTTCTCCCCTCATCTCCCCTCATCTCCCTTCTCTTCTCCTCTCTTCCTTCCTGCCTCTCTATACTCTCTTTCGCTTTCTTTTCTTTTCGTCTCCTCTCTTTCTCCTTCTTCCCTCTTTCCTTTCCCCTCTTCCTACTGTCATCTTCTCTCGTCATCTTCTTTCCTTCTCTCATTTTCCCTCATCTCTTTCATTTTTCTACATTTCCCTTTTCTTTATTTCCTTCCCCTTCCCTTCCCTTCCCTTCCCTTCCTCTCTCCTCCCATTCTCTCTTTTTCTTTAATCTCACTTTCCCTCTTTTCACTTTCCGTCTTCTCATTTTCTCTTTCCTCTCTTTATTTCTCTCTCCTCCTCTCTTTTAACCTAGTTTATCTTCCCTTCATCTCTCCAATCCGTTTGTCTCTCTCTCCCGTCTCATCGTCTCATTTCTCTTTCATTTCTCTCTCTTCCCCTTCTCTCAGTTTCTCTCTCCTCCCTTCCTCTCTCTCCCCATTCTCTCTCTCCCCCTCCTCTCTCTCTCGCCTTTCCTCTTTTCCCCATCTCTCTTTTCCATTCCTTCTCTTCCCTCTCTCTTCCCTTCCTCTCTCTTCCCCCTTCTCTCTTTTCCTCTCAGTCCTCCTACTCCTTCTTCATTTCCTCTCGTCTGTTATGTTCTCCTCTTCCTTTTATCCATCTCCCTCTTCTTTTCATTTCTTCACTGTTCCTCTTTCCGCATTTCTCTTTTCTTCTTCTCCTCTTCCCTTCTCTCCTTGTCCACTCTTCCTCAATTCTTTGTCCTCTTCCTCCTCTTTTTATCTCTACAAATTTTATTACGTTCTTTTGGTATAATCCTCTTTTCCCTCCTCTTCTCTATTCTCTCTATTTGTATATCTGTCTGTCAGTCTCTGTCTGTCAGTCTCTGTCTGTCTGTCTGTCTATATCTGTCTGTTTATCTGTGTCTGTGTCTTCTATCATATCTGTCCTCTGTCCTCTGTCTGTCTGTCCTGTCTGTCTCTCCTCTCTCTTTCCACTCTCTCTGTCCTCTCTCTCTCTCTCTCTCTCTCTCTCTCTCTCTCTCTCTCTCTCTCTCTCTCTCTCTATCTCTGTCTGTCTCCAATCTTCCCCTCTTCACTCTCCCCTTCCTCTCTCTTGCCCTCTTCCCCTTAATACGTTCCTCTCCTCTTTTTCTCTCCCCTCCTTCACTTCCTTCCTCTCCCCTCTCCCCTCTCTCCTCTCCCCTCTCCCCTCTTCTTCACTGCAGCCAGACCTTCCATAATTCCCCTCACTCCCTCTTTGTTTTCTTTTCTCTTCCTGTCTTCTCCTTTCTTTATTTTCTCTCATCTTTTCTTTTGTCTCTTCCTATCCTCTCTTCTCTTCTCTTTCTTCCTTTCCTCTTTTTTCTTGTCTCTCCTTCTCTTTGTTTATTCTGTTTTGACCTGTATTTGCTCTTTCTCTTTTCTCTTTAGTTCTTTTCATTTCCCATACTCCACATTTACCTTTCCTGTCCTTCTCTCTCTCTCTCTCTCTCTCTCTCTCTCTCTCTGTCTGTCTGTCTGTCTGTCTGTATGTCTGTACGTCTGTACGTCTCTGTCTGCCTGTATGTCTGTCTGTCTCCTCTCTCCCTCTCTCTCTCTCTCTCTCTCTCTCTCTCTCTCTCTCTCTCTCTCTCTCTCTCTCTCTCTTTCCTATTCTCTATTTTTTGCATACTTTTCCCCTTTCCCTCTTTCTATCTCCCCTCTTCACCGTTTCCTACGTTTCAACTTTTTCTCCCTCTATACGTCTCCCACTCCCTCCTCTCCCCCTCTCTCCTCCTCTCCCCTTCTCCCCTTCTCTCACTTCTCTCCCCTTCTCCCCCTCTCTCCCTTCTCTCCCTCTCTCCGCCTCTCTCCTCTCCACATCTCCCCTTCTTCCTCCTCCCCTCTCTCCGCCTCTCCCCTCTCTTCTCTCCCGTTCTTCCTTCTCTCTCTCCTTCTTCCCCCTCTCTCCGTTTCTCCCCTCCCCTCTCTCATCCTTCTTCCTCCTCTCTTCCTCCTCTCTTCCTCCTCTCTTCCTCCATCCTTTTGACGTGAGCGTTGCTTGGCCAATGTCCAGATGGACAAAGTCACCGAGCCGAATCTTTCCGGTCCCTCCCTCCCTCCCTCCCTCCCTCCCTCCCTCCCTCCATCACCCCCTCTATCTCCCCCTCCCTCCTTCCATTTCCCTCTTCCTCCATTCCTCTTTCCATCTTCCCCTCCCTCCCTCCATCTCCCCTTCCCTCTCCCCCTCCCTCCTTCTATCTCTCTCTCCCTCCATTCCTCTTTCCCTCTCTCCCTCCCTCCCTCCAAATCCCCCCTCTCCCCCTCTATTCTTAAATCTCCCTCTCCCTCTCCCTCCATTCATCTTTCCATCTCTCTCTCCCTCCCTCTCTCCTTTCCTCCCTTCCTTCCTACTCTCCTTCCTTCTTTTTCCCCTCCCCTCCCTCCTTCTCCCTCCCTCTCTCCCTCCCTCTCACCTTTCCTCCCTTTCTTCCTTCTCTCATTCCTTCATGATCTCCTCTCCTTCCTTCCTCATTTCCTTCTCTTCTTTCTTCCCTCTTTCCTTCCTCCTCTCCCTCCTCCTGTCTTTCTTCCCTTCCTTCCTTCTTTCTTCCCTTCCTTCTTTCCTTCCTTCCTTCTAACCTTCCTTTCTCCTCTCCTTCTCTCCCTCTCTCCTTCCTTCCTTCTCTCCTTCCTTCTTTGCCTCCTTCCCTCCTTCCTTCTCTCTTTCCTTCCTTCCTCCTCTCCTTCCTTTCCTCTTTCCTTTCTTCCTTCATGCCTTCCTTCCTTTCCTTCTTTCCTTGCTTCTTTCCCTCCTTATCTCAATCCTTCCTTCCTTAACTTCCTTTCCTCCCTCGCTACCTTCCTATTTCCATCCATCTATCCACTCGTCCATCCATCTACCAGCCCCTCCACTCACTCATCCACCAATCCATCCATTTTCCTTTTCTTCTTCCTTCTATCCTCCAGCATTATCCTGACTTTTACCTGCCGGGACAGTAGTACGTTTCCCCTCTCCCTCTCTCCCCCTCTCTCCCCTCCCTCCCCTCTCTCCCCTCTCCCTCCCTCTCCCTCCCTCTCTCTCTCCCACTCTCTGCCCCTCTCTCCCTTTTCGCAATATTTCATTGTCACTACCACAATGTCTCTCTTCTCTCTCTCTCTCTCTCTCTCTCTCTCTCTCTCTCTCTCTCTCTCTCTCTCTCTCTCTCTCTCTCTCTCTCTCTCTCTCTCTCTCTCTCTCTCTTCCCCCCTCGCTCTCTCTCCCACCTCTCGCTCTCTCTCCCCCTCCCCCCTCTCTCTCTTCCCCCCTCTCTCTACTCCTCCCCCTCTCGCTCTCTCTCCCACCCTCTCTCTTTTGTCCTCCTTCTCTCTCCCTTTCTCCTCCTCTCCATTCTCCATTCCCAGGAGAGTCTGTATTCGAAGTATAGAGGTCCGCGGTGGATGTGGGGTTTTGTGTACATTATAAACGTTTAAGGATACGTTTTCGTTACTCTCACGTAAACGTTAGAGAATAAACTCGGGAGTGGTCGAAACGTGAGAGAGTATGAAGAGAATCACCGTCACCACCATTTCCGCCACCACCAGCATCACCATCATCACCATCATCATCACCATCATCACCACCACCACCAGCATCATCACCATCACCAGCATCACCGTCACCACCATTTCCGCCATCACCAGCATCACCATCACCACCATCATCACCATCACCACCACCATCACCACCACCATCGCCACCATCGCCACCATCACCACCACCATCACCAGCATCATCACCACCATCACCACCTCCACCATCATCACCATCACCACCACCAACACCACCAGCATCACCAACACCTCCATCATCCCCCCGATATGTCCTTGCTCCCCCTCCCTAGGATTTCTCCCCTCTATCAACTCAATCATACTCTCTCCCTTCCCCTCTTCTCCCCTCTCCTCCCCTCCCCTCCCCACCGTCCCAAACATGTCCTTGGCCGTCCCTAGAGCCCCTCTCCCCCCTTTCTGCCTCCCCCCCTCTCCCCCTTTCCCCATCAGTCTTCTGGTCCTTCTCTCCCCAACATCTTTTACATGTCTGTGCTGATGCAGAATCTCACTCCCTCACTCTCTCACTCCCTCACTTCCTTACTCCTTCACTCTTTCACTCCCACACTCTCTCAATCCCTCACTTCCTTACTCCTTCACTCCCTTACTTCCTTACTCCTCGACTCCCTCACTCCCTCACTCCTTCACTCTTTCACTCCCACACTCTCTCACTCCCTCACTCTCTCACACTTTCACTCCCTTTCTTCTTCACTCTCTCACTTCTTCACTTTCTCACTCCGTCACTGTCTCACTCTCTCACTCCCTCACTACCACACTACCACACTCCCACACTCCACCATTTTCAGACTCCCCCCTCACTTCTTCCTCCTCAAACTCCTCATACTCCTTCCCTTCCTCATCTCGTTCATTTCTGCTTCTTCGTTGTCTTCCTCTTTCTACCTCTCTTCCTGCTGCCACTGCTAACCCTCCTCCTCCTCCTCCTCTTCCTCCTCCTCCTCCTCCTCCTCCTCCTCCTCCTCCTCCTCCTCCTCCTCCTCCTCCTGCTCTTCCTGCTCCTCCTGCTGTTCAATCTCCTCCGCTTCTTCTTTCTCCTCCTCCTTCAGTTGCTCCTCCTCTTTCTCCTCCTCCTCCTCCTTACCGCATAGTCTTCTTTCTCTTCCTCCTCCCCCCCCTCTTCTTTCCGAGTTCTTCGTCGGCCAGCCAGGTCTGCAATTGCCTCCGTCGGTCGGCGTCCTTCGGGGTTGGTTAAATCATTGGTCGAGGCAGAGAACCGGAGGGAGGGGGGAGGGAGGAAAGGGACTTCGGGAAGAGTCCAGGGAGGGGTAAGGAAGAGGAGGAGGTAGAGGGGGAGGAGGAGGAGGAGGAGGAGGAGGAGGAGTAGACAACGGAGGAGGAGGAGGAGTAAAGGATGGAGGAGGAGAAGGAGGAGGAGGAGTAGAGGACGGAGGAGGAGTAGAGGACGGAGGAGGAGGAGTAGATGATGGAGGAAGAGAAGGAGAAGGAGGAGGAGAAGGAGGAGAAGGAGGAGCAAAGGCATAGGAAGAGTAGAAGGGATAGGGTGTAGGAGGAGGAGGAGAAGACGGAGGAGGAGGAAGAGACGGATGAGGAGGAGATGGAGAAGGAGGAGACGGAGGAAGAGGAGGAAGAGGGAAAAGAGGTCGAAGTGAGTAGGAGGAGAAGAAGGAAAGGATAAAGGGGAGAATGAAGGAGAAGCGGAGGGAGGAGGAGAAAGCTGAGAGGAGGAGGAGGAGGAGGAGGAGGAGGAGGAGGAGGAGGAGGGAGGAGGGTATGAGAGAGGAAGGAGTAGGGGAGGAGAAGAGGCAGTATTGAGGTAGAGGAGGGAAGAGGAAGAACGATAGCAAAGGCGAGGATATAGAATAGGATGAGAAAGAGGGTAGAGGTATAGGGTAAGGTAAAGAGAGAAAGAGATAAAGAGGAAGAGAAGGGGAGAGAAAGAGAAGAAAAAGGAGGAGGAGAAAGAAGTGGAGAAAGAGGAGAAGGAGGGGTAGGAGGAGGAAGAGTAGGAGGATAAGGAGAAAGAGAAGGAGGGGTCGGAGGAGAAGAAGGAAATTGAAGAAGAGAAGAAATAAAGGAAGGAGGAGAAGGAGAAAGAGAAAGAAGTGGAGAAGGAGGAGGAGGAGAAGGAGAAAGAGAAAGAAGTGGAGAAGGAGGAGGAGGAGAAGGAAAAGAAGGAGGGCAAGGAGAAAGTGAAGGAGGAGGAAGAGGAGGGGAGGAGGAGGAGGAGGAGAAAGAAGTGGAGAAAGAGAAGGAAGACGGATAGGAGGAGGGGAAAAAATTCAGGAAGAGGAGGAATAAAGGAAGGAGGAGAAGGAGAAAGAGAAAGAGGTGGAGAACGAGGAGGAGAGGGAAGAGTAGGAAGACAAGGAGAAAGGGAAGGAGGAGGAGGAGGAGAGGGAGGAGGAGGAGGAGGAGGAGGAAGAGAAAATAGGGACAAGAGGAGGGATGGAGTGAGCGTGGGGGACACTTTCATCCAACACTAAAAGAAGAAGAAGAAGAAAAAAAAAAAAACGAAAAGAAAGAGTCTCGGGTCTTGTATCCGCAGGTTTTCCGAAGTCAGTTCGTTTCGTCGTCCTTCGTCTTGGACGCCTTCGGCAGAAGCTTTCCGTTCCCTTGAGGGGGGAGAAGGTGGTCTCTTCCTCCTCCTCCATCTTCTCCTCTTCCTCATCTTCCTCTTCTTCCTCCACTTCCTCCACCTCCTCTTCTTCCTCCTCTTCCTCTTACTATTACTCACCCTCCTCCTCTTCCTCCTCTTCCTCCTCTTCCTCCTCTTCCTCCTCTTCCTCCTCCTCCTCCTCCTCTTCCTCCTCTTCCTCCTCTTCCTCCACCTCCTCTTCTTCCTCCTCTTCCTCTTACTATTCCTCACCCTCCTCCTCTTCCTCCTCTTCCTCCTCTTCCTTCTCCTCCTCCTCCTCCTCTTCCCCCTCTTCCTCCTCTTTCTCCACCTCCTCTTCTTTCTCCTCTTCCTCTTATTACTCCTCTACCTCCTCCTCCTCCTCCTCCTCCTTCTCCCCTCTCTTCCTCCTGCTCCTCTCCCTTTTTGCTCCTCCCCTTCCTCTTTCTCTCTACATCTCCCCTCTATTCACCTCTCCTCATCTGACCTCAGCCCTTTCTCCCCCTCCTCCTCATTCTCATACTCTTCAGTTTCCCCTTATCTCCTCCTCCTCCTCCTCTTCCTCCTTCTCTTACTTCTTCTCTTACTCCTTCTTCTCTTCCACCTCCTCCTCCTCCTCTTCCTTCTTCTTCTTCTTCCCCTTTCCCACCTCATCTCCTTTCTGTTCACCTCTATTCACGTCCCCTCACCTCACCTCAGCCTCTCCTCCTCCTCCTCTTCCTCCTCTTCCTCCTCCTCCACCACCTCCTCCCCTCCTCCTCCACCACCTCCTCCTCCTCCTCCTCCTCCTCCTCCTCCTCCTCTTCCTCTTCCTCTTCCTCTTCCTCGGGTTGCCTACCTACGTCCTGTTCCACATCCTTCGGGAAGGTCGCCATTTCCTGGAAGCCCTTCAGCGCGATGACCTGAAGCTCGAAGAAATTTGTTCCTCTGAACACCGGACGGTTGTGTTCAGCCGAAGTCGAGACAAAAGAAGATTTCTTTGACCTCCGCTCTTCCTTGTCCCTCGCCGTCACTTCCTTTGAAGTGTAATGTAACTTCAGTTAAAATTATGCTGCGTTCTGAGTTCGTTACTTCCATTGTTTGTTATATACCATTTTTTTTTAATAGTTTTGCCACTTCCTATCACCACTTCCTGTCACCACTTTCTGTCACCACTTCCCACCACTTCCCGATTTTGTTTACCAGCGTGACACGTCTCCACATTCTTTCAAAGCCTCTTGTCACTTCTTGGCCTCAACCAGCACTTCCTTTGAAGTGCACTGCCTAATACATCACTTCATTGTGTTATTATTTTTTGCCACTTCCCTCTGTTATTCTCCCGTTGCCTCTTTCTTCTCTTATTTATCTTAATGCCGCTTTCTTCTGTTATGTTCTTGTTCTCATATCCAGATGTTATTTTGGTCATGTCATTTTCTTATGTTATTTTCTTGTTATTTTTCTCCTGTTTTTTTCATGTTTTCATATTCAAATGTTATTTTCTTCGTGTCTTTTTCTTTTGTCATTTTCTTATTGTTATGTTTTTGTTCTCATATCCAAATGTTATTTTGTTCATGGCATTTTCTTTTGTTATTTCCTTCTTGTTATTTTTGTCCTGTTATGTCATTGTTCTCATATCCAAATGTTATTTTGTTCATGTCGTTTTCTTTTGTTATTTTCTTATTGTTATTTTTTCTGTTATGTTCTTGTTCTCATATCCAAATGTTATTTTGTTCATGTCATTTTCTTTTGTTATTTTCTTATTGCTATTTTTCTCCTGTTATGTTCTTGTCCTCATATCCAAATGCTATTTTGTTCGTCATTTTTTTGTTATTTTCTTCTTGTTATTTTTCTTCTGTTATGTTCTTGTTCTCATATCCAAATGTTATTTTCTTTATGTCATTTTCTTTTGTTATTTTCTTATTGTTATTTTTCTCCTGTTATGTTCTTGTTCTCATATCCAAATGTTATTTTGTACATGTCATTTTCTTTTGTTATTTTCTTGTTATTTTTCTCTTGTTATGTTCTTGTTCTCATATCCAAATATCATTTTCTTCATGTTATTTTATTGTTATTTTCTTATTGTTATTTTCTGTTATGTTCTTGTTCTCATATCCAAATGTTATTTTGTTCGTCATTTTCTTTTGTTATTTTCTTCTTGTTATTTTTCTTCTATTATCTTCCTGTTGCAACCGCTCCATCTTAAAGATTATGTATCATTCACTTCCTCCTTTCACTTCTCTCTCGTCACTTCCTTCCCCTCATCTTTCATACCATCTTTATTTAATTTTCCATCAGTTCTTATATTTTCTTATTTCTTTCAGTCTTCTTCGTCCTTTAGCCTCCCCTCCCCCTCCTCCTCCCCACCTCCCCCTCCCCCCTCCTCTTCAATTGTGTTAAGTCATCATTTCCATACAAGACCTGGGGGGGGGGAGAGTAGTGGAAGAAACCCACCCACCACCCCCGCTCACCCTTCCTCCTCCTCCTCCTCCTCCTCTTTCTCTCGCATTAACCTATTCCTCTTCCCCCTCCCATTCTCCTCTCTCCTCCCCTTCTCCTCTCCTCCTCCCTTTCTCCTTTCAACTTTCCTTCTCCTTTTCTCTCTCCTTACTCTCCCTTCTCTCATCACCCCCTTCCCCTCCCCCTTTACTCCTCCTCTTCCTCCTCCTCTTCCTCCTCTTCCTCCTCCTCTTCCTATCCCCCCTTTCTCCTTTCCCCTTCCCTTCTCCTTTCCTCTCTCCTTATTCTCCCTCGTCTCATTAACCTCTTCCCTTCCCCTCTCCTCCTCCTCTTCCTCCTCCTCTTTCCATCCCTCCTCCTCCTCCTCTTTCTCCTCCACCTCTTCCCCTACCACTAACCTCTTCCTCTCCCCTGTCTCATCTCTCATCTACCCCTTACCTTCCCCTCTCCTCCTTTTCCTCTTCCTCCTCTTCCTTTTCCTCTTCCTCCTCCTCTTCCTTTTCCTCTTCCTCCTCCTCTTCCTTTTCCTCTTCCTCCTCTTCCTTTTCCTCTTCCTCCTCTTCCTTTTCTTTTTCTTCTCCCTCCTTTCCCTCCTCTTCCTTCACCTCCACTCCCCTTACATCACCTCTACTCTGCTAACTCCACTTCACTCCTCCACCTCCACTTCCTCCTCCTTCTCCTCCTCCTCCTCCTCCTCCTTCTCCTATTCCTTCTCCTCTTCCTCCTGTTTCTTCTCCTTCTCCTCCTTCTTTTCCTCATTCTCCTCCTCCTCCTCCTCTTCCTTCCCCTCTTTCTCCTCCTCCTCCTCCTCCTCCTCCTCCTTCTCCACCTTCCCCTCCTCCTCTTTCTCCTTCTCCTTCTTCTTCTCCTCAATCTCCTCCTCCTCCACTTTTCCTCCTCCTTTTCTTCCTCCTTCTTCTCCTCCTCCTCCTCCTCCTCCTCCTCCTCCTCCTCCTCCTCCTCCTCCTCCTCCTCGTGTCCCCTCGCTACTCGACTCCTAACCTTTATTTGCTGTTGCAAAACATTTTATGTCATTTACTCTTATTCTGCAATCGCTCTCCTCTCCTCGAGGGAGAGTTTTCTCCAGGAGTGAGGACTTGTATGTACGTGTGTGTACACGTACATGTACACACTCCCTCATACGTACACGCGCGCGTGAGTGTACATGCCCACGTGAACGGTACGTGAGTATTCATATGTACAAATATGTACATGTAAGTGCACATGTGTGATTGCATCCAAAGGCGCGCACGCACACGCACACACACGCACGCACGCACGCACACACACACACACACACACACACACACACACACACACACACACACACACACACACACACGCGCGCGCACACACACACACACACACACACACACACACACACACACACACACACACACACACACACACGCACACACATATAAACACACATAAACAACAACAACAACAACAACAACAACAACAACAACAACAACAACAACAACAACAACAACAACAACAACAACAACAACAACAACAACAACATGCGCACACAGAAAAGCTACGGTCGATCTTGTCCTTGCTTTCCGAGCACTTTGGACAAAGGTAATGACTTTGGCAGGAGCTAAGTGCCTCTTGGTGTAAGGTCTTCATCTCTGCATCCACAGTGTGAAGAATTAATAATCCCTTTGCCAAAGTGGATTTGGCGCCGCGGAGACGAAGGCCCCGGGTGAGGCTCTGGAAATCGTCGTCTCTTGCAGTATGAGGCTGTTGAAATCACTTCCCTCCTCCCTTCTTCCTCCTCTCTCCTTTCCCTCCTCCCTTCTTCCTCTTCTTTCCTTTCCCTCCTCCCTCCTCCCTCCTCCCATACTCCCTCTCTCCTACCCTCCTCCCTCCTCTCTTCTCCCTCCCCCCTTCCCCTTTCCTCCTCCTTCACTCCTCCCTCTTCCCTCCTCTCTCCTCCCTCCTCCCTCCTTCCTTCTCCCTCCTTCCTCCCTCCCTACTGTCTGCCTCCCTCCCCTTCCTCCCTTCCTCACTTCTCCCTACTCTCCTCCTTCCCTACTTTCTACCTCCTCCTCCCTTCTCCCTTCTCCCTCCCTCCTCTCCTCTCCTCCCTCCTCTCCCTCCCTCCTCTCCCTCCCTCCTCTCCCTCCCTCCTCTCCCTCCCTGCTCTCCCTCCCTTCTCTTCCTCCCTTTACCGGAAGGATGTTTCGAAATCTTTTGGGCTTTGCAGACAGACAATGGTGATTGCTCGCTCCCACTCCAGTCAAGCTAGCGCGCGAGAAATCTGTCACTGTGTGACGTGCCACTCATAAATCTCGCGCGCAGACGCTGGCGACCCCTGGCAACCCTGCCAAATGTGTCCTTATTTTTATTATTATTGTTTTTTATTATTGTTATTATTGTTATTATTATTGTTATTGTTATCGTTGTTATTTTATTATTATTGTTATTATTATTATTATTATCTTATTATTATTATTTATCATTATTTATTATTATTATTATAATTATAATTATAATTGTAATTATTATTATTATTATCATTATTATTATTATTATTATTATTATTATCATTGTTATTATTATTTCTTTTGTTTTATTTTCTTCTTTTGTTTTACCTTCTTTGTGTTTTTTACGTTTTCATTTACAAAAGATTACAAAGAAAATGTATGCCGACAGGAGACATTTTGGTTCATAGCTAGGTCTGATTTGAAAAAATAATAGATAAATAAATAGATAAAATAAATAGATAATGATAAATGATAAAGAAGCATATAATGATAATAAATAATAATTAATTAATGAATAATGAAAAATAAACAAATAATGAATAAATGAATAATAATAGATAAACAAATGAAATGAAATAAATGACAGGTACTACAGCATAGTGCTTAGATGTTTATTGAAATGAATCTTAAAACTTCGAACTATATTGCACTGCCCCTGTAAGAAGTTTATTCCATTCATTTACTACACGGTTGGCAAAATTGCTTCTACCCACTTCCAAATTAGATCTACTTTCTGACAGTTTGAGACCATTAGATATGGACCAAAAGGTCTCCTGTCAGCATGCTCCGCCTTTGTAATCCTTTGTAATCCTTATTTCTTGTCTGATCTGCATTCGGTGGGAAAATTTCGTCACTTTTGATGTCAATTCCCTTTAGAATCTTAGACAAGTATCAAATCACCTCTGAGTCTACGCCCTTTTTAGGGAAAAATAGATTCACGTTATTTAGCCGATTTTCGTATGATTTCTTTCTGATATTTGGGAATCAGTTTTGTGACTCGTCGTTGTACGTTTCCCAGTCTTATTCCTGTGGGATTTTCGTTTTGTCCTTTTTTTTTTAATTCTTGTTTAGTTTTTGTTTTTTTATTCAATTTTTTCCATCTTTCTCTTTTTTTCTCTTTTCTACTCTCGTTCGTCTTTCCAAATTTGTCTTTTTTCTTTTTTTTTCTGTTTACTTTCCTCTTTTTTGTTTGTTTTTTTCTTATTCAATTTCAATCCTTTTTTCTATTCTCTATTTTTCTCTTTTTTTCTTTTTTTTTCTCCTTTTTTCCTCCATTTTTACTTTCTATGTTTCATTCGCTCCTCTTCTCCTTTATCCTTTTCACCTTTTTCATTTTCTCTCTCTCTCTTTTTATTTAATATTTTTTTCTTTTCATTTTTCCCATCGCACGTCATGTATAAAAGTTGGCGTTCCTTGCCGGGGTTATTGACACTGAGATGAATAAAATCTACTGGCGGCAGCCATAATGTGCCAACAGGTACGTAAGGGGTTGAAAAGGTCTCTCTCTCTCTCTCTCTCTCTCTCTCTCTCTCTCTCTCTCTCTCTCTCTCTCTCTCTCTCTCTCTCTCTCTCTCTCTCTCTCTCTCTCTCTCTCCTTTTTACGGCGCATCCGTTGCCAAATGTGTGAGCTATGTTGCAGATGATGCAGGTCTGCTGTTTTTGTATCAGTTTTGATGAAAAGGAAAATCATTAGGATGATGAATTGCTATTGACAGGTGTCGTTTCGGGAGTGTCTGGCTCTGTGTGTGTGTGTGTGTGTGTGTGTGTGTGTGTGTGTGTGTGTGTGTGTGTGTGTGTGTGTGTGTGTGTGTGTGTGTGTGTGTGTGTGTGTGTGTGTGTGTGTGTGTGTGTGTGTGTGTGTGTGTGTGTGTGTGTGTGTGTGTGTGTGAGAGAGAGAGAAAGAGTGAGAGAGAGACTGAGAGTAGGAGGTACATAGGTACGTAGTTAGGGAAGATCTTTTGTATGGGTTTGTATGCATGCATATACACACTTTTATATTCATACGCGCACACACACACACGTACACACGCACACACACACACACACACACACACACACACACACACACACACACACACACACACACACACACACACACACACACACACACACACACACACACACACACGAAAGTAATGAGGCAGATATATATATATGTATATATATATATATATATATATATATATATATATATAAACATAAGTATTTATATAAATAGCGGGAGAGAGAGATAGATTATAGGGTATTGAAGCTATATATGGCAAATGCTCATTTTTTTAAAACTATTAAGCTCTTCAAATCCTTTCGCCAATTTTGATTAAACTAAAAGTATTTGGGGATTCATTTTTTGTGTGAATTGAAAATCTATGGGCTGTTTCATTGTGTGTGCGCGCGCGCGCGTGTGTGTGTATGTGTGTTTGTGTGTGTGTGTGTGTGTGTGTGTGTGTGTGTGTGTGTGTGTGTGTGTGTGTGTGTGTGTGTGTGTGTGTGTGTGTGTGTGTGTGTGTGTGTGTGTGTGTGTGTGTGGTCTGTAGTCCTTCCACATTCGGTGCCTTCAAAGAATCCTGGATCTAACATGGCAAGACAAAGTACCATACACTGAAATCTTGCAACTGAAATCTTGCAACTTGCTGAAATCTCCATCATTTAAACATCACTAGCAAAACGTCAACCGAACTGGATGGATAACGTGGTCCGCATACCTAAGAACCGTCTTTATGGGCAACTACCTGATGCACGTCGCAATGCAGGGGGGGTAAGAAGAAAGGCTATGGATATCAGCTAAAAGCCTCACTCAAAAGGTGTAACATCGAACCAACTGATATTGTGACCATCGCTTAAGATGGCGCTTC
>NC_134790.1:810762-813262 GCF_046742065.1 Oratosquilla oratoria
GATTGTATCCGATGTCTGGCTCGTGGGACAACGAATTGAAGATAATTATACAAATTAATTCACGGAATTGATCCGATCATCAACACAAGTTGTTAAGAAGTTTATCTGACAGAGTAATCAGATTACGCAATTTGTTAAATATCATGAATTATTGCTGAAAAGCACATTGCCCCGATCAATCTCTAAGTATCAAAATATATTTTCTAGAAAATCGTATACATATGTACATGTATATATGGATGTGTATATATATATATATATATATATATATATATATATATAAATATGTATATATACATATATATATATATATATATATATATATATATATATATATATATATATATATATATATATGTTTATCATATATACATGCACACCCCTGAAGATGGAACAAGAGAGTTCCGAAACGTCGGCCACTATAAAGAATCTAAGTAAACTTGCAGAACATGACAAGTCAAATAGTCGTCGTGTAGAGACTATACGCAATAATATAATAAAAGATGAATCTTCAATAGATATATATATATATATATATATATATATATATATATATATATATATATATCGTATATGCTTTCTCGGAGGACACTGCAAGGGAGTTGGGAGAGTTAATTAAACTAACCAGTTAATTAAACTATCTCAGGTTGATGCGGTTAAGTCATGAGTCTGGGTCAAAGGACCTCATCATTCTGGCTCGTGCAACCTGACTACTGATTGAAGCCGACTTAGATCACATTCAATGTCTAACACTTGACCTAACTTGCAACTGAGATATAATTTTAAATTTTGAGGTCAATTTATTTTTCTTTTTAATATCAGGAGATAAAATCAGTTTTATCAGCGCAGGTGGAAATGCAATTTTAGTCCTAGTGACGTAATCGGAAGCGTTTTGATCTCGTATTCGCTTGGTCGTGGGTTCGAATCTCGCACTCCTCTCCGTTTCCCTAACCGGGCAGATGCATAATATGGGAAAAGTGATGGCTACGTGCCTCCTGGCGTAGGCTTCTTACCTTCACCCCAGGGCTACAACATAGGGCTACAACCTTTGCGAATGAAACAGGGCTAAATGTACTTTTACCTCTGTGGCAGTCTTAGTCCCAGGGCTAAAACATAGGGCTACAACCTTTGCGAATAAAACAGGGCTAAAATGTACTTTTAACGTTGTGGCAGTCTTAGTCCCAGGGCTAAAATATAGGGCTACATCCTTTGTGAATAAAACAGGGCAAAAATGTACTTCTACCTTTGTGGAAGTCTTAGCCCTAGGGCTAAAATCCAGTTGGAACACGGCGGGGGGGGGGTTAAATGTTGCCCAGTCTTTGGGAATTGACGATTTTTGGTAGCTTGGAGGGGGAGAATAATATAAAGTTTTAACTCAAAACCTAAACCAGTTTTACAACCGGGGCTGAAAATAGATTCGGCTTCACATTTGGGACTAAAGCCCTGGGACTTAAATGCAATTATACAAGTGGGTGTAAGATACAGTTTTACCAGAGGCAGTAAAACCCAATTTCACCTCCTCCTATGTTCCTTGAACATTTCGCTGTTTCAATCTTATCTTCGTCTTGACCAAGGACGTGAGCCATTTATCCTGGACAAGAAAAAAGACTTTCAAGTCGGGTCAACTTCAGAATTAGTGATTAATTATATGTCGGGCTGGGAATCCAATTAGTCTTGTTAATGAATTTGATTAGTTGTGACGTCATATTGATTAAGTCGGAATGAGTAAGGCTGAGGATACTGAGGAGGTGGGGGAAGGGAGGGGGAGGGAGGAATGGAGGGATGGGAGGAAAGGGGAGAGAAGAGAAGAAGAGAGAGAAGAGAAGAGGGAGAGAGGAGAGAGGAGGAGAGGGAGTAGTGGATGGAAGGTATATTGTTTGTGAGTTTCAGGTGTTAAGTGGATGGAAGGAGAGGAAAGAAGAGGGAAGAAAGGAGGGGGGAGGAGGAGGAGGGGGAGGAGGAGGAGGGGAAGGAGGAGGAGGGGAGGGGAGGGGAGCGGAAGAGGATTGTAGAAGCGGAATTGAGCATGTAAAGGGATTGATAGAAGGGTAAGGAAAGGGGAAGGGGAGGGTAGGGTAGGGTAGGGTAGGGTAGGGGAGGGAAAGGTAGGGTAGGGAAGAGATGGGTAAGGGAGTAGGGAATAGAAGATTTGCTATATTCTTATTATCAAAGCGAAAGTTAATACATGGAACGGCCGCGATACCAAATGTTGTCTCTCGTGTCCGAAATTGTTCGATCAAGTACGGCAGTTGTCAAAGTACGTGACCGAAATATTGTGGACAAAACTTATCGTCGCGCTTGCATCTCCTCCTTTTCTGCCTCTGCCGAATTTGGAGATTTTCCTTCCGAAGACGCTCTCTCCTCTCGTATGACGCATTTCGTCTCAAGACAAGACTCTTGGGGCATTTTTGTGGTTGATGGCGTTCTTCTGTCGTGTCAATGTGTCTGCAGTTTTTTTTCAATTTTCCACCATCTTTGAGGTATATTTTGATCCATAACT